>NC_058081.1:685160688-685460688 GCF_014858855.1 Bufo gargarizans | reverse complement strand
AGAGGAAGAGGAAGTAGCGTGCGCTCCAGGCTGGAACGCACAGCATCAGTTCCGGTTCCTCAGGTGTCCGGACACATATTTCTTGGATATCCATCATAAAACACCAAAGAAAGTGGAGGAAGTAAAACATAATTCGCATACAAGCTGGGTCAAATAGAAATAATAAACCAAACAGAGAGACGGATCCGGACACTCCACGGAGGACCGCAGAACACAGACAGGAAATCCGCATTATCGCGATCTGCCCCTCCTAGTGTATAGGCGTGAGTGCGGTCCTGCGAAAACACGGGAGCGCATCAAAAATACTTTAGTCACGCGATCTCATGAGTTCAAGGACCTGTGCCAAGAGATCTATCGGATTGCGTTCCACAACGAAGCACATACAGTTGTCATCGCTAGCGCTCCCTCCAGAGTCGCGTGAGCGCACAGCGCTATCCAATCTCATTAGTAAGCCAGAAGCGCGTGAATAGACAAGTGACTAAATTCAGGGTGTAATTTAGGTTTCGAACACAAGATGGCGCATGGAATATGCCTACAGTATCTCAAGTGGTGACCGAGCGGCTTCATTCCTGATACCAGCTACCCTCATCCCTACAACGGGCTCCCCGCTCTATTTTTATTTTTTTAAATGTTTTTTTTTTTTTGCTTTAAAATAAAATGTATTATATTACATTTAATATACCTTTTTAATTTATGGATTGTCCTTGTGCCCGTTTTTATTCCCCTAACAGGGATTTGTTACAAAATACAAGGCTAGGAGGAGACACCCTATAAATAAATAACATACTGCAAACTACTGACCCTACAGTACATGGAGCACTATATATATATATATATATATATATATATATATTTCTACAGTATCTACTTTATGTCCCATTTTGCCTAAACGACAGTATCGCTACAGTACTGTATATCAGGATACCACACACACCCCTGCAGCCTCGTCCTTATACAGTAAATATGCTGAACATACTGTACTGTACTGTATCTACATATTGTAGTATCTGTAGATACTATACACTATCTGCAGGACAGTATGTTGCTGCTGGCACAACGCACAACCAAAGTCTTAAAAAGAGCAAAGGGAATATGAATTATTACCTATAATTATTTTTCCAATGAATTATATGTTCAGTATTATTAACTTAATGAATAATTAAAAAAACAGAAGTGCTGAGTGGAACCATACACAGTACAGTACTGTAAATCACTTTCCTCTTCTACATCACCACTTCATCCATGATCAAATAAAGCAATGCTAGTGGAAAGGGGATAAAAATGTTAAGGAGCAGGAGGTCACTGGGGCACTCCTAAACACCTAGGGTCATTGTTTTTAATTAATATTTTTTTTTAAATGGCAGCATCTTTGTATCCTTACAACAACTAACTGTCATTTTCTTACAATTAATCCATAATGCTTCCCTTTCAAATTGGAAATTACAATGGGATGCTTCCAGAGTGAACACTTGCATTTTTATTTTAAGTCCAGACCGTACAGAAAAAATAAAAATAAAATCATGGATATATTTTTGCATATGAATTATTATTATTATTTATTATTATTAAAGCGCCATTCATTCCATAGCGCTGTACATATGATAAGCGGTGCACATACATAATACAGACAATTGCACTAATCATAAACAAGACGAGTTACAAACTGGTACAGAAGGAGAGAGGGCCCTGCCCGTGAGGGCTTACAATCTACATGGTATGGGAGAAGGACACAGTAGGTGCGGGTTAAGTTGGTCATGGCGGTATAGAGGCAGCAGGGTCACTGGTTGTAGGCTTGTCTGAAGAGGTGGGTTTTCAGGTTTCTTTTGAAGGATTCCACTGTAGGTGAGAGTCTGATATGTTGGGGTAGCGAGTTCCAGAGTATGGGGGATGCACGGGAGAAATCTTGGAGTCGATTGTGGGAAGAGGCAATAAGAGGAGAGGAGAGAAGGAGGTCTTGTGAGGATCGGAGAGTGCGTGTGGGGGTGTATCGGGAAAGTAGCTCAGAGATGTAGGGAGGGGACAGGTTATGGACGGCCTTGTATGTATTTGTTAGTACTTTGAAGTGAATTCGTTGGGCAATGGGGAGCCAGTGAAGGGATTGGCAGAGGGGAGAGGCAGAGGAGTAATAGGGTGAGAGGTGGATTAGTCGGGCAGCAGAGTTGAGGATAGATTGGAGGGGTGCGAGAGTGCTAGATGGAAGGCCACAGAGGAGAATGTTGCAGTAGTCTAGGCGGGAGATAATGAGGGCATGTACAAGCATTTTCGCAGATTCAAAGTTAAGGAAAGCACGGATGCGGGAGATGTTTTTGAGTTGGAGGCGGCAGGTGGTGGAAAGGGCTTGGATGTGCGGTCGGAAGGAAAGGGCAGAATCCAAGGTCACTCCAAGGCAGCGGGCTTTGTTGACTGGGGAGAGTGTGCAGCCATTGATCATGATAGATAGGTCTGTTGGGGGGGTTGAACAAGATGGGGGAAAGATTATGAATTCTGTCTTATCCATGTTAAGTTTTAGAAAGCGAGAGGCGAAGAAGGATGATATAGAAGATAGACATTGTGGGATTCTTGATAGTAAGGTGGTGATGTCTGGACCAGAGAGGTAGATTTGTGTGTCGTCAGCGTAGGAGTGATACTGAAAGCCATGGGACTCTATGAGCTGTCCCAGGCCAAAAGTGTAGATAGAGAAGAGCAGGGGTCCTAGGACAGAGCCTTGCGGGACACCAACAGAGAGGGAATGAGACGAGGAGGTGGTGCGGGAGTGGGAGACGCTAAACAGTCCGGTCTGTGAGGTATGATGTGATCCAGGAGAGGGCCAGGTCAGTGATGCCAAGAGATGAGAGAGTTTGCAACAGAAGGGAGTGGTCAACAGTGTCGAAGGCAGAGGACAGGTCAAGGAGAAGGAGGACAGAGTATTGTTTCTTGGTTTTGGCTGTCAGTAGGTCATTGGTGACTTTGGTAAGGGCAGTCTCGGTCGAGTGGTGGGGTCGGAAGCCAGATTGTAGGCGGTCAAAGAGGGAGCAGGAGGAGAGGTGGGAGGACAGTTCTGAATGGACATGTTGTTCAAGTAGCTTTGAGGCATACGGAAGAAGTGATATGGGGCGATAACTGGACAAGGAAGATGGGTCAAGTGAAGGCTTTTTGAGGATGGGTGTAATGGTAGCATGTTTAAAAGCAGAGGGGAAGACACCAGAGTTTAGTGATAGGTTGAAGAGATGAGTTAGGGCTGGGATAAACACTGTGGTGAGGTTAGGGATGAGGTGGGATGGGATTGGGTCAAGTGCACAGGTGGTCAGATGAGATTTGGAGAGTAGAGTGGAGAGTTTTTCTTCTGTAATGGTGGAGAAGCGGGTTTTGGGAGAAGAGGACTGAGCAGTTGTGTAGAGGGTCTGTGGGGACTGTGTAGTAAAGCTTTCTCTGATGTTGACTATCTTTTGTTTGAAATATTTGGCAAAGTCCTCAGCTGAGAAGAGAGGAGAGGGTGGGGGCGCTGGGGGACGGAGAAGGGAGTTAAAAGTGCTAAAAAGTTGTTTAGGGCTGTGTGACAGGGAAGATATGAGAGATGAGAAGTAGGCCTGTTTTGCATCAGCGAGTGAGGATTTGAATATGAGAAGGGATTGCTTGTATGCGGTGAAATGATCTTTAGAATGGGATTTCTTCCATCGCCGCTCAGCAGCCCTGGAAGCTTGTCTGAGTTTTTTGGTCAGGTTGGTGTGCCAGGGTTGTCTGTTGATTTTCGGGTTTTGTTGTGTGTGAGGGGGGCAACAGTGTCCAGAGCTGTACTTATTGTGGTGTTATATAGGGTGGTAGCAGCTTCTGGGTCTTGGAGGCAACAGATGGTAGAGAGTGGGAGAAGAGAGTCAGAAAGCAAGCGAAAGTCGAGATGTTTGAGGTTCCTGCGGGGGTGTGCTAGTGTGTGGACCGGGGGAGCTGCAGAAGAGACCAGTGAAGAGAAGGTGAGTAGGTTGTGGTCGGATAGGGGGAGAGGCGAATTAGAAAGGTTAGATAGGGAGCAGAGGCGGGTAAAGATCAGATCCAGAGTGTGACCATCTCTGTGGGTGGGAGCTGAAGACCACTGTGATAGGCCGAAGGAGGAAGAGAGTGACAGGAGTTTAGAGGCGGCCGAGTGGCAGGTGTCAATAGGGATGTTGAAGTCACCCATGATGATAGTGGGGATGTCGGCAGAAAGAAAGTGTAGTAGCCAGGTGTTAAAGTGGTCAAGAAAGATGGTGGCTGGGCCTGGAGGGCGGTAAATGACGGCTACTTGAAGGTTGGAGGGAGAGTAGATGCGAACAGAGTGTACTTCAAATGAGGTGAGCGTAATGGAGGGTGGCAGTGGAGTTGGGCTGTAGGAGCAGGTGTCTGATAGGAGAAGACCAACTCCTCCACCATGTTTGCAGCCGGGGCGGGGGGTGTGAGTGAATTGAAATCCACTATAAGAGAGTGCAGCAGGGGAGGAGGTGTCTGAGGGTGTCAGCCATGTTTCTGTGAGACCCAGAAAGGAAAGGTTTTGAGAGATGAACAGTTCATGAATGTACGACAGTTTGTTACAGACAGAGCGCGCGTTCCATAATGCTCCTGCAAGAGGAACCAAAGGAGCAGGGGTCAGAGGAATGGTAATTAGGTTTAAGGGGTTGCAGAAATTTGTAGAAGGAGATTTGTAGTGGGACATGGAGGTGATAGTGGGGATTTGCTGAGGGGGTCCTGGATTTGGAGAGATATCACCAGCAGTAAGGAGAAGCAGAGAAAGTGTTAATAGATGAGAATAAGAGAGGGCATGAGGTGTCTGTGTGTGTTTGGGAAGGAAGTGTTTTATGTTGCAAACAGGTTTGTGCAAGCGGTCAGATGAGAAGGTAAGATGGAGGAAGAGATGAATAGTTCCTTGCTGGGTGAATGGATGTGGGGGTATTTCAGGAGGTTGTGGAAAAGTAGGAGGAGTAAGAGGAAAAATGTAAACATTGTTAGCATTGACTATGTCTGTAATTACCTGTGGTCCCCTTCTGGTCCAATTCTGGTATAATTCAGTCTGTGCACTTAAGAGTTGCACTTGAGAGATGTTGCATTTGGAAAGACCAAGGTCTGAAAAGACCTAGGACCTTAGATTTATACCACTCAGTGTTCAATCAGGTGTGACCAAGAGGGGAGGGGGCTACATTTGTCCTAATCAAGGAGGACCAGATACAGGGGTGAAATAGTCAATGTAAACAAATACTCAATAAATCCAGCAGGGAAAGAGACATTAATAGTTCAGACAAGACATACCAGGATTTAGAAGGAGAGATGAGAGGGATGGACAATATCAGACTGTGGAAAAGCTGGGTGTAGCAGTAAGCTTCAGACAAGACATACCTGGAGATGAGAGAATTGGGTGATGGTCAGTAGGCAGTGATGACAAAGTGGATTCAATATCCGTAATATTACATTCTGGTATAATTCAGTCTGTGCACTTAAGAGTTGAATGTATATGTGCATACTGTATAAGAATACGATAAAAGTCCAGAGGCAGTAATATAACTTCGCTATAGCGTTTATTAATATCATAAAGGCACACTCCAAACACTCTGATCAATACAGTAGCATCGCAGGATCATAGTGGGAGTAGTATCTTAATAAACCAATACAGCAGCAGTGCTGGGTAAGGTTTAAATGTTGGATTACACTCTGTATCCACTACATTATATATCTGTATACTGTACACTGCTCTATTACATATCTGTATACAACACTATACTGCACTGTAGTGAGCAGATAACCACTACACAAGATCCACGATTGCCAGCTACATATGTGTGAAGGCTTAGGCCTGGATTTGTGGGAGGGGCTGAGGTCCGCCTCCAGCCTATTTAGGGCACCCCTCTACCTGACTCCTGCACCGTCCGAGGTCTGAACTTTGAGAGAGAGAGAGAGAGAGTTACTTGTGGAGTTAACTGAGAAGTTGCTTACGAGTTGCTGTTTTTCTTCTGAGGTTCATTGCTTGCGGGTCCAGGATTTGGAGCTTTCCGGTTCCATCCGTCCGACTTCACCTGGTTCCTTGCGGGTCCCGTTTTGCCCGTTAAACTGTGAGTCTTGTCATACGGTACAGCACAGGGCCTCACGGCTGCCCCTGTACCAGCTCGTTCATTTCACCTTTTCATTGTCAAACCATGTCACAGTTTCACTCCAGTCACGGTTTCATGTTTACTACGTTTTCCGATCATGCATGCACACGGTCACCACACCACATCCCCACTCCCAGCGCTGCCAAAACACGTTGTACCGGGCTCCCATGGCAGCCTCCAACGCCGTTCCCCTCCTCACCATCATCCCACACTTTCCTTCCCCTCTCACACAAATATGTACATGTATCATGCTGTCACTTGCGGGGACCATTCTGTTACTTTTGCTGGATAAGTCGCTCCCCTCGCCCAGCTCAGCGGCACGCCCGCCCTCCCACAGTCACCAGTGGCTCACCGCAACCCGACCGCTCCATGCTCCCCCTCCACACACCACACCAGCGCCGCGGTTCCTCTCTTCCCCGCATCTCCGTCCTCCTGCCGCGCTGCCAATGGCGTCCGCCGCGTCCCGACGCCCGGTTTGCGCATGCGCGGCGGGGGCGCGGCGCGTGCGCGGCCGCGGCGCATGCGCAGTGACCGGCGGCCGGCCGGATGCCGCGCACGTGCGCTGTGCGGGGGGGAGGGGGAGCCGAGGGGTGCCGCACATACACCCCTGCACCAGGCACCTCAAGATTCGGCTACCGCTCCCCTCCATCAGCCAGCACCTTCAGGAGGGGGGCGCCACATCCTCAAACCTCAAACGTTCACACAAAGCACCAGAACACCCGCATGGGAAAATAGAGGAAAACAAAAACAAAACCAATATATAAACTCGCCATATGGGAAAACAGAAACCCGCCACATAACAAAAAAAAAAAAAAAAAAAACCCCATATGGAAAACAGAAAACCCGTCACATAAAAAAAAAAAAAAAAACCCGCCACATGAAAAAAAAAAAAAAAAAAACCCCCACTTGAAAAAAAAAAAAAAAAAAAAAAAAAACGCCATATGGGAAAACAAAACCCCGCCACAGGGAAAAAAAACAAAAAACCAATATGGAAAACAAATAAAAGGAATCATCACAATTTTTAAACCCGCCAAAAAAAAAAAAAAAAAACGCCATATGGAAAATAAATAAAAGGAATCATCACAGTCAAACTACCCCCGGCTTCTTTTCTACATTTCACACCACATCCACCATACCGGGTCACCATGGCAACTCACGGCGCAATCCTCTCAGGTCATGCTAACGTCCAGACCGCTGTCAAACTCTCGTCATAACACTTCTGTCTACCCCTCTTTTAGGCGGTCAAGCTCATTCTTATTTACGCTGCACGTATCCTGTGATTTTTTTCTGGCTACCAGGTACGTACACCTGCTCAATCGTCTATTTTTCCTACATTTCACTCCATCCCGTTAGGGTCAGCGTGCTGGCATTAGGGGTATCGGAATCCCACTAGAGTATCCCCCTCTTGGCTCCGCCATCAGTCAGTGGTCCGCGAGGCCAACACCCCGCCTCACACGCTCGGAGGCAGCCACCCATCGCGCCACTCGTTAGTAAGCCGCCTCGCTGTTGCATAGAGAGGGCCTCACCTGTCACTCCCTTTCCCTAGTCCTGTCTTACAAGTCACCGAGAGGCCTCACACTCCTGCCACCACGTCAGTGGCCTCATCAACCCCTCGCGCCAACTCATAGATAGTGCCTCTCAAGCCGCTCGGCAAGTAGCAGGGCCTCATCTGTCACCATCTTAGGCTTAATTATTTCGCCATCCGGCATAGCTAGCTTGCCAGCACGATCCTGTGTTTCCCCACACTAACAAACTATTCTGTTTTAGCATGTCTCTGGAAGGAAGTGAGAACTTTTCCCTTCCTGGCACTCCGGCCAGATCCATCACCTTAGCCCAGGGAGACGATCTTTCCAGCCCAGCAGCCATCAGATCCTGGACAGTTCCGCATATCACGACAGAATTGAGGAGACGGCAGATTCCCTTCCCCGCCACGGCAAGGAAAGCTGAGCTTTTCCGTCTACTGCGCACGTCAGCCAGTAACGCGGAGGCAGGGGAAGGACCCAGCCAGTCCAGCACGGGGGACATACACGCCATGCTGGCCTCTTTGATGACGTCCATGTCCAGGGTCAACGACAGGTTAGAGAAGCTGGAGTCGGTCACCACATCCCTCTCCTTGGCAGTGCCACCACCGGCGGCGCCACCGGCACCAGCCGGGTTGCCAGTGGCCGTGCCATCCATCAACCCAGATGACCAAGAAGTCAGCCCGGCGCACATGATACCGGAGCACTTGAAAAGGGACATTCTGGAAGGTAAGGATGTGAACCTGGCCTCCCTCCTAATTGCCTCTCAAGACATTGTCGAGAACAAAACGTATGCCTACGACGATGTCTCGGTTGTGGTCAAAGCTAGGGATGCCCGCCTCAATAGGAAATTGTCTATTCCAGAATTTGTGTTGGCTTTCGGCATCTACAGGGAGGTCATCTGCACGGTCTACCCCAACAGAAGGGAGGAGCTCGACCTCTACATGCACAAGCTGGTGGACCTGGGCAACAAATATGGAGGGTCGGCATTCTATGACTACCATAGATCTTTTTCGGCAAAAGTGGCGGGGGCTTTCTCCCAGTACGGAGTCCGCTCCAACTGGGCCAGAATCGACACCGTCATTTTTTGCCGACACTTCGCAGGCCTGAGGACGCCAGCTTGCGTGCACTGCTCCTCCACGGCCCACACCACCAATTTCTGTCCGAATGCGGCGGACAGACAAGCCCCCTCTCAAACGGCCGGCCCCTCCGGGGTCACGGAGAAATCAACCCGGGACAAGCTGGGGCGGCCAATCAAGTTTCTGGGCAAGTCCCAGATCTGCAACAATTTCAATATGGGATCCTGCAATTACAGCGGGTGTAAGTTGTTGCACATTTGTACCAATTGTTTCCGGGCACATGCTAAATCAATGTGTCCAAATAAAATGTTTTCCAAACAGTATCTATCGACCATAAATATGCCGGTTTTTACAGCATTCATGTCTCAGCACCCATCCAGACATCTCACGGATTTCCTGGTGTCAGGTCTGACCGAAGGCTTCCACACGGGCATCCTGCACATGCCGACAGGTACCCTGGAATGTCCAAATCTCCTATCCGCCCAAGGCAACCCCACCGCAATTGACGCCCTCATAGCCCTGGAAGTCGCAGAGGGCTTCGTGCTAGGACCATTCAAGACACCCCCATTCACCACATGGCGCACCAATCCCATTGGCATCGTCACCGGGAAGTCTTCCCAGAAGCAGAGGCTAATCATCGATTTATCGGCACCACACGGTTCAGCCGACCCCAGTCTAAACTCCCTCATTCCATCGGAAGAATTCTCACTCCAATACACCACCATAGATCACGCCATCACCGCCATCAAGCAAGCAGGGGTCGGAGCATGGCTCAGCAAAACCGACATCGCCAATGCGTTCAAATTGCTACCAATCCACCCGTCACTGTGGCACCTTCATGGCATCAAGTGGTCCGGAAACTATTATTTTTTCTCCCGGTTGACCTTCGGATCCAAGAGTAGCCCGGCCATTTTTGACACATTCGCGGAGGCACTATGCTGGTTGCTCTTGAACGTAGCAAGATGCCCGATGGTCTTGCATTACCTTGATGACTTTCTACTCGTGGAGGAAAACAGCTCCCCTCCCGCCAGCCTCAGGGCCACCATCAAGCTGTTCGGGGAACTTGGGGTACCCATCTCCTCCAAGAAAACAGAAGGGCCGGACACATTCATCACCTTCTTGGGCATTCAGTTGGATTCGGCCTCCATGCAAGCCAGTTTGCCACTCGGGAAGATCCAGGTTATTCTCAACCACATAGACAATTACCTTCAACTCGGCAACTGCAACCGCAAGGAGTTACAGTCCCTATTGGGGTCCCTGAACTTTGCCATGCGCATCATTCCCCAGGGTCGCTCGTTCATTTCACGGCTTCTGCACCTTTTCCCCCTTTTTCTTCACGACTCTCACAGGCTGCCCCTGGATGCCCACGCCACTGCAGATCTGGGTATGTGGAGGAGATTTCTGTCCGCCTGGAACGGCAGGAGCATGTTCCTCCCTCAGCTATCGGACTCTTCCCCATCTGTCTGGTCGGATGCGGCATCCACCACAGGCTTCGCGGCCATTTGTGGGAACGATTGGCTGTGGGGTAGCTGGCCTCCTGCGGTCCAGGGTTTGGAAGGATTCTCCACTACCTCGGCTCTGTTCGAGATCTACCCTATCGTGGCGGCCGCCGTGGCGTGGGGTCATTCATGGGCAAACAGGTCGGTCCGATGCTACTCAGACAACCAGGCGACCTGCCAGATCATTAACAAGGGTCGGTCCAAATCCCTCACAATCATGAGGTTCCTGCGCAAGCTTACTTGGTTGGCAGCTTGCAACAATTTCTTCATACACTGCTTCCACGTCCCGGGAAGGTGCAATACGGCAGCTGACAATCTGTCTCGTTTCCAATTTCAGGCGTTTCATCAGGCTCTCCCGTCAGCGTCACCCACGGCCTCCATCACCCCGTCATTTCACCAGCTCATTCTGGATTAGATGTCATCATGCGCCATAGCCAGTCATTATCCCACTCTGCACTATCAGACAACACACGCAGGTCATACAACAGAGCATTCGCACTGTTTAACAAATTCCTGTTGGAACACAGCATCACGCACCCATTTGTCATGACTTCCCTGCTAGGATTTGCTTCTTTTTGCCACCTCAAGCTCAAACTGTCATACAACACCATCAAGCTCTATCTCACCGGTATCCAACATCACATGCTAATCATACACCCCAACAACATCAGTTTCATGGCCTCACACCAGATCAAAACCATACTCAAGGGCATTCAGAAGACAGAACCCGCACGGCCGACACAGAGACTGCCCATTAACAGTCACATTTTCAAAGCACTATCCGACTTATTAGACTCCAGTCCTTTTGAAGCTGATACCAACTCCATCATCAAAACAGCGATGTACCTGGCCTTCTACGGATTCCTGAGGCCCGGGGAATTCACCACGACCTCGGCGACCCAAACTACACATTGTCTGCTAGCCTCCCACTTGACGAAACACGGGGATCATTATATCCTAACCTTACCTCACTCCAAAAGCAGTCAGCTCTCACCCGTGAACATTCCATACTACCCTACGCAGAACAGATGGTGCCCAGTCGGGGTTCTGGACGCATACAAACAGCATCACAAGTTCCTACCCTGTCAGCCACTACTTCAACTGCGTGGGTCTGTACTCACCACCACCACCTTCATGACCTATGTCAGGTCATCCCTCACTCAACTAGGCCTCAACGCATCCAACTACTCTGGGCACTCCTTTCGGATCGGGGCCGCGTCCACGGCCTCCAGTGCCAACATCCCGGCTCATGTCATTAAGAGATTGGGGCGCTGGAAGTCGTCCGCTTTCGCACGTTACATCCCCAATCCAACACGGGAGTTAAGGAATGCTTTCCAAAACATGTCGGGTTGAGTTTTCCTGTATATCGAATACAATAAACGGTTTATCTCATTTTTGCCCTCTTCTTTCTCAGGCCTACCTCATCCTCGGTTTCGGCACACCACAACCGACTACGCTTATTCCCTGATTTCCTAGGTTCTTCACTGTACTACCGTAAGTGCCTCACACAAGTGTGAAGGCTTTGGCCTGGATTTGTGGGAGGGGCTGAGGTCCGCCTCCAGCCTATTTAGGGCACCCCTCTACCTGACTCCTGCACCGTCCGAGGTCTGAACTTTGACCCTCCCACCACTCCACTCATTTAACAAACTCATTTCTTCCACATCTCTTTCCTTGGGTGGGCCCTCTTCTTTCTCAGGCCTACCTCATCCTCGGTTTCGGCACACCACAACCGACTACGCTTATTCCCTGATTTCCTAGGTTCTTCACTGTACTACCGTAAGTGCCTCACACAAATATATATATATATATATATATATATATATATATATAAATATGTCCCCATCGAAAACTCTCCCCGCCTGAACCCACCATAGCACAATCTCCCAAGATCCAGAGTTCCGATGTTAACTTTAGATTAACACTGCCATCTACTTGCTTCGTTATGTATTGCAGCTGCAGTGATTGTTTCGTTCATAGCGAAGGGTGAGAACTCGCGCTTTAGTAGTAACGTTATGCGAAAAAAAGGAGCGTTAGCGATGGTACAACTGTACATTAGATAGGGGGGCACCATTGATAGGGGACAGTGAACCAAAACCTATAAGCAAGGTATACAAAGTATCTAGAGAATATATAACTTGGTGAAATACAAAGATGAATCAATGCACACATTTAATAAGATCATAAAAGCACAATAAAAACAAGGGGGGCAAAAAAAGAGAAAAAGGGGATATATAATAAAATAATTATGAAATATATATATATATATATATATATATATATATATATTAAACGAGACATATGAAAAGGCATGATCAAGCAAGTATGACATTCTAAGTGAAAGTGCAGGTGCAATACACACGTGAGGTGCTCCGTGCCAATTGAAAACCACGTGATTATAATAGATGTATCCATAGATGGAATACCCTCATTTTACACCACCATTCAGGAATATTAAATATACAGCAAAACTTCTTTAAACCCATCCTGTTAAAATGACACTGATATTTTCCATGATCAAATACCGTACACTCCTTCAGAATATTTTCATGATCATGTACCAGATATTTTATTAGTCCACATAAAATATGTGCCATTGAGAATCCAATATGCAACCTAATGAAGCAAAAGCATAAAAAATATATAAAACATCGACATAAAAACAATATAAAAAGGTCAAAATAGATGAGAACGCCACTAAGACCAGTAGAGGACAGAAAAAAACAGGAAATGACAGAACTTATCCAAGAAAAGGAGAAAAACTAAGGGCCTCATTCAGACCAAACGGTATTACTGTGTTTAATTCAAAAATCCACTTGACTTCTTTCTGTGCTAGGAGTTTTTTCCAATCTCCACCCCTCCCGCCAATCAGAACTCTAAATCTCTTTGAAATGTATTAGTTTTTTGTTGCTTTATTTGCTTTTCCCATACTTTGTAGGCTTCATCTATTTCACACTTAAAAGTCTCACGATCGGTATCATTCAACATGGTTCAGATGTTCATCTAAAGTTCTCAACTCCTTATCGACTTCAGAAAGCATCATGTCATTAGTGGTAATGAGTAACCGCATAAATGTCCTGGAGCAAAGGTTGCAGGCTTCTTCCTATTTAGTATTTAGCTGTTCCATACCCAAATTATGGGAGGGAAATACCTGCACCCTCAGGCCACAAGGAATCAAATTCTTCTGAATATTTTGAAAGGCGGCCCAATGATCTGAACAAGAGATTCAGGGATCGTGGTTATAGCGACCTTTCGGCAAAGCGTCTAAAAGAGACCAATTGCTACAAAATCTGATTAAACAGAATAAAGATGACTAAATGGTGAGATATATCACTTCATATAATTCGGGGCACAGAGAAATTGTTTCTATTCTTAGGAAACACTGGAACATTCTACGAATGGACCATACTTTGCAATTATCTTCCTGCCAATCCAGATTTAGCATATAGACGCAAAAAAAATCTCAAAGACATCTTGGTTCACAGGTATTATGGAGGTAGAACCAGGGGCGTAGCTATAGGGGGTGCAGAGGTAGCAGTCGCTATTGGGCCCAGGAGCCTGAGGTGCCCCAAAGACCCTTGAACCACATAAGAAGACACCTGTTTTATAGAAAGTGCATGTTGGTCAAGTTACACCTTTGGCTGGAGGGAAGGGGTTAGGTCAAGAATTTGGCATGATAGGGGGTGCAGTTTCAATTTTTGCCTCAGGCAGCAAGAAGGCAATGTGCTTCCCTGCCCCTGGCCACAAAGCACTGAGAGAAGGGGGGCCCAAGTTGAACTCTTGCACCAGGGCCCATGAGCCTTTAGCTACACCCCTGGGTAGAACCCTAACAAATTGTTAGGCTCCAAAGGCCCAAAATAGGGATGCCGCCCGTGCGGCGATTGTGTAGCCGGCCCGAACATTCTGAGAACGACCACATTCACAGTTAACACGGATCAGAGATCTTATGAGATCACACACACAATCTCTTGTACAAAGATAGGTGTGTTATATATAGCAAGCTGTCCTTGTAATCTTCTTTACGTAGGCATGACCACAAGACAACTGAAAAGACGCACTAGAGAGAACGTCCTCGGGATCATTGGAGCTAAAGATGAAGAAGATCTCTCTAATTTGAATACCATCCCCAGACATTTTAAAGCATATCATAACTGTAATGGTTCACTCCTCAAGGTAAGAGGGATTGATAGAGCTCTGATTGGCGGGAGCGGTGGAGATTAGAAAAAAAACTCCTAGCACAGAAAGAGGTCAAGTGGATTTTTGAATTGAACACAGTAATACTGTTTGGTCTGAATGAGGCCCTTAGTTTTTCTCCTTTTCTTGGATAAGTTCTGTCATTTCCCGTTTTTTTTCTGTCCTCTACTGGTCATCTATTTTGACCTTTTTATATAGTTTTTATGTCAATTTTTAATATATTTTTTCATGCTTTTGTTTCATTAGGTTGCATATTGGATTCTCAATGGCACATATTTTATGTGGACTAATAAAATATCTGGTACATGATCATGAAAATATTCTGAAGGAGTGTACGGTATTTGATCGTGGAAAATATCAGTGTCGTTTTAACAGGATGGGTTTAAAGAAGTTTTGCTGTATATTTAATATTCCTGAATGGTGGTGTAAAATGAGGGTATTCCATCTATGGATACATCTATTATAATCACGTGTTTTTCACTTGGCACGGGGCACCTCACGTGTGTATTGCACCTGCACTTTCACTTAGAATGTCATACTTGTTTGATCATGCCTTTTTATATGTCTCACTTTATATATATATATTTCATCATTATTTTATTATATATCCCCTTTTTCTCTTTTTTGCCCCCCTTGTTTTTATTGTGCTTTTATGATCTTATTAAATGTGTGTATTGATTCCTTTGTATATCACCAAGTTATATATTCAAATGTCATCAAATGGTGATGACCCCAAACTTTAATCCCCAGGCAACGTTTCGGCCTACTCAATGAGGCCTTTGTCAAGGCCTCATTGAGTAGGTCGAAACATTGCCTGGGGATTAAAGTTCAAGTTATATATTCTCTAGATACTTTGTATACCTTGCCTATAGGTTTTGGTTCACTGTCCCCCATCAATGGTGCTCTGTCACCAGACAAGGATTGGGAATATAGGGCACATCTAATGTATGCGTCCCATTGTGGAACGCAATCCGATAGATCTCTTGGCACGGGTCCGTGATCTCGCGAGATCGCGTGACTAAGGTTGTTTTGATGTGCTCCCGTGTGTCACCACCAGACATCTGAGAAGCTCTGACAGAAGCCTTTCAGAACCTCCTCCTTGAGCTTCCTTTGCTTTGCTTTCAGTTCCTCATCTCGTTAGCCTCTCTCAGCTGTCATGTAGTTGTACTGATTGCATCCCTTTAAATTCCTCCCCATAGTGCATCAGTTTGCGGTTTATATTACTTCCTGGAGTGTGTGTGCATGCTGATCCTACTTCCCAGTCTTTTACAAGATAAGTGTTGTGCATTAATTTGTGTTTTTCTGTTTGCTGGATCCCAGGTGACCCTGACTCCCTCCGTATCTAGTGTAGGGAGCCGGTGGTCGTGTCCCCTCACTATTATAGGGTGTTCAGGTGTTATAC
The DNA here is from genome assembly GCF_014858855.1 of Bufo gargarizans. NCBI lineage: Eukaryota > Metazoa > Chordata > Amphibia > Anura > Bufonidae > Bufo > Bufo gargarizans. The sequence goes on along the minus strand of NC_058081.1, from coordinate 685,444,908 downwards.
AGTCGAGGAACGAGGATATGCGATCATCTACCATTGGGATTTTCGCATAGGCTGAGCAGTCAGGGAGAGTGCCAGGTCTATGCAGGGGTCTCCCTTTTTGTTCCTTAGTTTTGGATCCAGTGAGTCGTATATTCATTTTGTGTTGTCTTGTTTCCTGTACACCTTCCGTGACACCGTGTTCTCGCGGGACAGCATTCACTCCTATACACTAGGAGGGGCGGATCGCGATAATGTGCTCCACGGTGAACCGCAGACCGGATTTCCTGTCTGTGTTCTGCGGTCCTCCGTGGAGTGTCCGGATCCATCTCTCTGTTTGGTTTATTATTTCTATTTGACCCAGCTTGTATGTGAATTATGTTTTATTTCCTCCACTTTCTTTGGTGTTTTATGATGGATATCAAAGAAATATGTGTCCGGACACCTGAGGAGCCGGAAGGGATGCTGTGCGTTCCAGCCTGGAGCACTTTGTACTTTACTTATTTGTTGTTGGGATTTATTTTATCCCTGCAATTATAGGATCATTTTACCTGTATGTACTATGGGTAGTGGTCCTGTGGGTACTTTTTTCTGTAAATGTAATGCTGCTAACATACAGTATGTAAATGTAACTATATTTTAAACTACTAGTCTAATAAAAATGAGTTATCTTTTGTATTATATATTTGCAATTGGCGTCACGACAAATACAGAATATTATCCCCCCGTACCTGGCCACTGCACATATGTATGGCAGGCTATGCTGAGCAGCCCAGGCCCCCCTGATAGCAGCTGCTATGTGTAAATTTTTAATTTTTAAGGGTATTTCAAGGATATATGCTGTGGAGTTACATCACTCCAAATGAATAAATGTAAAGATTTCTCTACATATCTGAAAAATAATATACATATATATCCATATAAAAAAAAATATTAAATAGTAACATCGTTGATACATGAACAAATAAAATAGGACAAACATGGAAAGAGTAGGGAAGGAGGGAGGGAGGAGGGAAGGAAAGGTAAAGGAAAAACAGGTAAAGGAGAAGATAATGGTTACCAGTCAAAATAGCAATTTAGTAAACCTTTTAGAAAATGGTCTATGTACAGACCTCTAAGAAACATAGAAACATAGAATGGTATGTTTAACTCGACTCAAAATAAACACAAATAAACAATTAAACACAGTCCCCTAAGAACAAATTTGTCTTTTCTGGTGTCAGATATGAAGTCCATTTTTCCCATGTGTCCTCAAATCTTTGCACATTATGGGCTAAAGTCCACCTCATTTTTTCAAAACTCTGTACTTTCTTGACCTCCAGAAACCAATCCTTCAGCGTTGGGGGTTCTTTCTGCAGCCACTTCCTCGGTATTAGTATCTTGGCCGCATTGAGGAAAAGCATACATAACTCTGACTTGATATCAGCATGACACACATCAAACCAATTAAACAAAATCAGATGTAGAGAAAAACTTGTTTTAGTTTTAAAAACCTCATTAACAATTTTGTTAATCTTTTCCCAAAAAGGAAAACAATTAGAGGACACTTATACCAAATATGAGGGGTTTCAACAAGTGCAAGGTTCCCTTTTTACTTAGATACTGTATAAAGTGCAGTTAGTCATGACTATGGAGGGGGGAAAAAAAAAATTTAGTAGATAGGTCCCCATTTTAAGTTTTACTATGGGACACCATGGCGAACCACGCTGCGTTTTTTTCTCCGGCCAAAATTACAGAACACTTGCCATTACTTGGCAATAATTTCCATTGAAATGTATTAGTGCCGGATCCGGCATTAAAATTGCTGCATTAACAGATCTGGTTTTCCGGTCAGACCTTTAAAAATGTGCAAAAAAAAATACTGTATCTGTCTTTGTGGATGATACGGATTTACGGATCCGGCAGGCAGTTCCGGCAACGCAAGTGTGAAAGTAGCCTTAATGAAAGCTGTTATTATAAGGCAATTACAGATCTTTTGACAGACTGACTCAGGTATACATGCCTAGCTTTAAAAAATCTAGCAAATAAAAAAATATGACAGTTATACTTTAAGCAGTTACATAAACATCTAAAAATTCACCAAAACTTTGAAGAAATATGACAATAAAAATCACAAATCGGCAGAAAGAATAAGTTATTGAATTTGGATACTAAGTCACAGCTCTGAACAAAAATAACCAGTAGATGGCAGTATAATACCAGGAATACTCCATGTTTCCGCCTCTCAAGTTTCATTTAACCCATCAGGGGTCGGGGGAATGAAACTTAAAAGTCTAAAACTATTCACAATTCACTAATCTTTCAGAATGATGTTTGACATTCTCGGGATTCCTTCCTAATGTATACAGATTTAATTGAGATGAACCCTTATTATGGGCTATAGCCCAATGTGTAGAAAGGCTGTGATTTTGTCAAGGCTTCTAAAATCATTAAAAACCAACTGATGCAAGGTTTCAATGAAGTGACCTTTATGGTGAATAGGGTAGAATGTGGATTAAGCCCGTATATCAAATAATTCTGAAGTGATGTTCCAACGAGCCAGTGGGGAGGAGGTCGCTGTAATACTAAAAAAGGAGGACACTCTGAAGGAACCTCATCGCGTTCTATCCGATATTCAATACTATTCATGGGTGATTGAGGATCCCACTACTTACTATTGCAGTGCAATCAATTTATATCTACGGCGGCTCACTAGGAATTTTAAATAAGGCAAGTTTCCCACCACCGGCATAGTTCCGGCAGAGGTGTAACGATATATGCAGTCACCCACTTCAGACCTAAGTTTTTCTTGAAGAATAAAAATTAATCCTCACTATTATAGTATTTTTTCGATTAAAGGTCCTTTATTAACCTCTTCAGGACATAGGGCGTACAGGTACGCCCTTATGTCCTGGTACTTAAGGACTTAAGTGTATTTTCGATCACCGCCGCGTTGCGGGCGGAGATCGGAACCCCGTGCCTGCTCAAATCATTGAGCAGGCACCTGGGGCAAATGTGCCGGGGGGTCCTGTGAGCCCCCATGTATGTGATCGCAGAAAACCGCAGGTCAATTCAGACCTGCGGTTTTCTGCGTTTCCAGGTTATTCGGGTCTCTGAAGAACAAGATGGTGATGGTGGTGTGATTTCACCCCACCAATCACCATCCAGCGATCCTGAGAGGTGATGGTGACATCACCTCTCAGGATCGCCTCTGATTGGTTGGTGGGCGGGACGGCACGAAATTCAAATGATGCAGGTGCTCCTCTCCTCCTCCTCCTTTTGTGTTCCGGAGCCGAAGGAGAGAGGAGCTGCCTCCACCCGTCTCGTGGATCGCTGCCAGCAGCACCCAATCTGTGCCCCCAGGACCCGATCTGTGCCCCAGCACCCCCCATCAGGTACATAGGGAAAGCATAGGGAAAGTTTGGGTTAGGCAGGGAAACTAAAGGGAAAGTTAGTTTTGTTAACTTTTATTGCATCACCCTAAGTTAGGGTGTCTGGGGTCCATAGCACACTGTGTGACCCTAGACCCCCCAGGGGTGCTGTCGCTTGCCCCCCCCCCCAAACTTTTTTGGGGTGCAGGATTTATTTATATTTTTTTGTATACGCTGACTGTGGCCGGCACTGTTAGCGCATCACACACCCCACCGCTGATCAACTTCGGACGGTTGATCAACGGTTTTGAAAAAAAAATAATCACATTTTTTGCCCTTTTTTTTAGTTATTTATTTATTTTTCTGTTAGTTTTAGGGTGAGTTCGTGAACACCCGTGCCCCACACACACGCACACCAAATAAAGATTTCCACACACGCACATACACACGCAGACACACATTCCCCTATGGCCCGCCGGACCTTCTCGGCCGAGGAGGCATATGCCCAGCCTGCCTCTGACTCCGAGAGTCCCAGTGAGGAGGAGGATGATCCCACATTCCTGTTGTCATCCGCATCCTCCTCATCATCTAGCAATGATGATGAGCCCCCAAGGTGGCGGAGACGCCGCCAGGCGGAGCAAGGGGACCGCCATGTTAGGGACCCTGTGGCCCAGCCTAGTACGAGCAGCTCTGGGGCTCGTACTGGTTTCCCGGCCCACCAGTTAAATCCACCTGCGGGTGAACTAGTCTGGTGTAGTCTAGTGTAGCCCAGAACTAGTCTCGTGTAGCTCTGATTTTGTAGGCCAATCAGGAATCCAGATTTCCACAGTGGGCTACACTGAATATGACTTTTTTTGTCATTTTTTCAGTGACCCACTGGTAAATCTGATGGTGGAGCGGACGAACCTGTACGCCCAACAGTTTGTCGCTCAACACCCGGGCTCCTTTTTGGCCAGGCTCGGTGGCTGGACGCCGGTCAGTGCAGCGGAAATGAGGACATTTTGGGGCCTAGTGCTGCATATGGGCCTGGTCAAGAAACCGAGTGTCAGGCTGTACTCGAGCGGGGACGTCCTCTACCAGACCCCACTTTACAGTACGGCCATGACACACTCCCGGTTTGAGGCCATCCGGAAATGTCTGCATTATTCCGATAATGCAGCATGTCCCCCCCCCCCAAGGTGGATAACTTTTATGCCAGTATCCCCTTGTTCCAGTCCCTTGCCGCCAGCGCGGCCTCCCTGCCCACCCCCTCCAGGTACCTATCCCCAGGGGTGAGACCCGTGCTCTTACCACTGGAAACCTGTTGCTGGTCAGGTATAAGGACAAGAGGGATGTCCTTATGCTGTCCACAATTCATGGTAACGGCATCACCCCTGTCCCTGTGCGAGGTACCGCGGCAACGGTCCTCAAGCCCAATTGTATCGTCGACTACAATCGGTATATGGGAGGAGTTGATCTCTCTGATCAAGTCCTCAAGCCATATAACGCCTTGTGCAAAACCCGGGCATGGTACAAAAAAGTTGCAGTCTACTTGGTGCAGGTTGCCATGTACAACTCTTTTGTGCTGTCCCGAAACGCTGGCAACACAGGGACATTCCTCCAGTTCTATGAGGCAGTCCTTAAGCCCCTGATCTTTTCGGACCGGGAAAGAGCAGGCCGGAGTACCTCGGGAACTGTAGGCGCCCGGTGCATCCCTGGCCGACACTTTCCAGGTGTGGTCCCCCATACTGGAAAGAAGAGATGAACCCCAAAAAAGTGCAGAGTGTATCGCAGGAGGGGGATACGTAAGGACACCACTACTCAGTGCGACACGTGCCCCGATCATCCGGGCCTCTGCATTGACAGTTGCTTCAGGGAGTATCACACTAGTACTAAATTTATATCCCAACTTAGCACTGACATCGGATAAAAAAAACTGGTTCTCAGACTTGAGACACCCAAAAAAAAAAATTTTTTTTATTAAAAGTAGACATATTAGGTATCGCAGCGTCGGTAATAATCTCCTGTATAAAAATACCCCATGACAGATTAACACGGTCCAGAAAAAAAAAAAAAAGGTGCAAAAAAATATTTTTGGGGTCACCTTACATACGGTAATAAAAAGTTTAATAGCAAGCGATCAAAAAGTCATATAGCCCCAAAATAGTGCCAATAAAACCATCCTCTCATCCCGCAACAAATGAGCCCCCACATGTTGTTTCAAAAAGGAAAATATAGTCAAAAACCTAAATGTAAAAAAAAAGTAAAAGTAAAGTAAAAGGGAGGCTGCAAAAGGAAAGCACCGACATGGTTTCTGGAAGGCCGATTTTGATGGCCTTTTTTATTGACACCATGTCCCTTTTGAAGCCCCCCTGATGCCCCCTAGAGTAAAAATTCCCTAAAAGTGACCCCATCTAAGAAACTACACCCCTCAAGGTATTCAAAACTGATTATACAAACTTTATTAACCCTTTAGGTGTTCCTCAACAGTTAATGGCAAATGGAGATGAAATTTCAGAATTTACAATTTTTGGTAACCTTGCCTCACAAAAATGTAATATAGAGCAACCAAAAATCATATGTACCCTAAAAATAGTCCCCCAAAAAATGCCACCTTATCCCGTTGTTTCCAAAATGGGGTCACTTTTTGGGAGTTTCTACTCTAGGGGTGCATCAGGGGGGTTGAAACAGGACACGGTGTAAATAAACCGGTCCATAAAAATCAGCCCTCCAAAAACCAAATGGCGCACCTTTCCCTCTACGCCCCGCTGTGTGGCCGTACAGTAGTTTATGGCCACATATTGGGTGTTTCTGTAAATGGCAGAGTCGGGGCAATAAAGATACAGTCCTGTTTGGCTGTTAACCTTTGCTTTGTTAGTGGAATAAATGGGTTAAAATGGAAAATTAGGCAAAAAAAATGAAATTTTCTAATTTCATCCCCATTTGCCAATAACTCTTGTGCAACACCTAAAGAGTTAACGACGTATGTAAAATCAGTTTTGAATACCTTGAGGGGTGTAGTTTCTTAGATGGGGTCACTTTTAGGGAGTTTCTACTCCAGGGGTGCATCAGGGGGGTTGAAACAGGACACGGTGTAAATAAACCAGTCCATAAAAATCAGCCGTCCAAAAACCAAACGGCTCACCTTTCCCTCTACGCCCCGCTGTGTGGCCGTACAGTAGTTTACGGCCACATATTGGGTGTTTCTGTAAACGGCAGAGTCGGGGCAATAAAGATACAGTCTTGTTTGGCTATTAACCCTTGCTTTGTTAGTGGAAAAAATTGCTTAAAATGGAAAATTAGGCAAAAAAATGAAATTCTGAAATTTCATCCCCATTTGCCAATAACTCTTGTGCAACACCTAAAGGGTTAATGACGTATGTAAAATCAGTTTTGAATACCTTGAGGGGTAAGGTTTCTTAGATGGGGTCACTTTTAGGGAGTTTCTACTCTAGGGGTGCATCAGGGGGGCTTCAAATGGGACATGGTGTAAATAAACCAGTCCTGCAAAATCTGCCTTCCAAAAACCAAACGGCGCACCTTTCACTCTACGCCCCGCTGTGTGGCCGTACAGTAGTTTACGGCCACATATGGGGTGTTTCTGTAAACGGCAGTCAGGGCAATAAAGATACAGTCTTGTTTGGCTGTTAACCCTTGCTTTGTTAGTGGAAAAAATGGGTTAAAATGGAAAATTAGACAAAAAAATGAAATTTTCAAATTTCATCCCCATTTGCCAATAACTCTTGTGCAACACCTAAAGGGTTAACAACGTATGTAAAATCAGTTTTCAATACCTTGAAGGGTTTAGTTTCTTAGATGGGGTCATTTTTGGGTGGTTTCTATCATGTAAGCCTCGCAAAGTGACTTCAGACCTGTAGTGGTCCCTAAAAATTGGGTTTTTGTAAATTTGTGAAAAATTTCAAGATTTGCTTCTAAACTTCTAGGCCTTGTAACATCCCCAAAAAATAAAATATCATTCTAAAAATAATTCACACATGAAGTAGACATATGGGGAATGTAAAGTCATCACAATTTTTTGGGGTATTACTATGTACTACAGAAGTAGAGAAATTAAAACTTGGAAATTTGCTAACTTTTCCAAATTTTTGGTAAATTTGGTATTTTTTTATGCATAAAAATAATATTTTTTACTTCATTTTACCAGTGTCATGAAGTACAATATGTGACGAAAAAACAATCTCAGAATGGCCTGGATAAGTCAAAGCGTTTTAAAGTTATTACCACTTAAAGTGACACTGGTCAGATTTGCAAAAAATGGCCTGGTCCTTAAGGTGAAATAAGGCTGTGTCCCTAAGAGGTTAAGGAGGAAAAGGGCTGTGCGAAGAGGATTCCAGTCACCCCAAGTTATGCTAATCTGTTCTTGGGGTGCCTGGAGTCCCTTCATATCTCTCAATTTTACATTAAGATATGTTTCTTTATTTTTTTTTTTTTCATAGATTCATAGATGACCTTTTCATTATTTGATTGGGGATGGAAAGGATGGATTCTGTAAAGTTACTAAATTCCAATTCATGGGGTCTCAGATTATTATTATTTTTCTCATACTGAAATAGAGTTTCTGCCACTAATATTGTGCACAAAAACATATTAAAAAATATTTCAAGACATTCACAATGTTCTTAAATGTGACCCTTTACTTAAAGACCTTATCCCCACTCTCTCCCTAAGATCACTTTTAGGAGGAATCAAACCTTAAAAAATATATTGGGGGTCATAAATTAAGACCTGCATTTTAGACAGCGGTCTTAATAAGCCCCTTTGCTGGCGGTGGATCCGCCAGAATTATGTAGAGGAGCCGGCCTCTATATAAGTTTGGAGTATCCACCAGCGATATAAATGTAAGATCACTATATTGCTTGCTTACATTTAGACCATTTTGTACGCCTAAAACAGGCTGGAATTTTGATTTTGGATACAGTACTGACAGAAGGGAAACAACCACTGCTTTGAGAGAAATGCATCTAGCTGTGCAGCTGAAACAGAGAATAAGATGACTGAAAGAGACATTAGGGAAGCCCAAACTTAACTGTTCCTTCACAGTTATGATTGTACCAAGAAGCATAGCCATTATGCAAACTTTTTTTGAAAACTCAGGTACACCTTAAATGTAGCAGTCCCCTGTGTCTGTGTTGCTTAATGATACAGTACCAGACCACTTACTTTTGCTCAACTGTAACTGGAGAACGGATTTAAATCAGGCAACATTTAGTTCTTCAATGTATGTTATTTTATTTCATTTAATGGACCTGTAATTATCAGTAGGTAGGAAGAACCATCCAGATGATGCAGCACCACTTAAAGGGGTTGTCTCATCTGAGACAATGGGGGCATATCGCTAAGATATGCCCCCATTGTCTGATAGGTGCAGCTGCCTATATCGAGAATGGAGTGGGCAAAGTGGTGGCTGGAGGACTCCGGTCCGGCCACCACAAGATCTCTCCCCATAGAAGTGAATGGGAATGCTCCATGCTCCGATTCACTTCTATGAGCCTGGCGGAAAGGCCGAGCCAGCGCTCAGCTATTTTCGGTGGCCCTATAGAAATAAATGAAAGGTGGCTGCGCATACGCAGTGCGCCCTCCACCACTTTTGGGCCTCCGTTTAGGAGATAGGTGCCCCCATTGTCTCAGATGATAAAATCCCTTTAAATACTCAACAATCTAATACAAATCACTGCCTATCTTGACATTGGGCTATAGCCCATAATAAAGATTCATCTCAATTAAATCTGTACATATTAGGACAGATTTCCGAGAATGTCAAACATTGTTTTGAAAGATTAGTGAATTGTGAATCCTTTGGGATTTCTAAGTTCCATTTTTCGACCCCTATTAAATAAGTTAAATGAAACTATTGAGAGACGGAGACATGGAAAATGTATTTTATTACACTGCCATCTACTGGTTATTTTTGTTTGGAGTGGTAACCTAGCATCCAAATTCAACAATTGGCTTTATATTGTTACAAATTTACACGTATAATTTATTCCACCAATTTGTGGTTTTTATAGTAATATTTTTTCAAAGTTTTAGTGAATTTTGAGATGATTCTAATGGATTGTGGTACGATGTTTTGTGAATCGCATTGTTTAAACCTGCTTTTAGAGCCAGTTCCCAAGGAAATGTTCCCTTTCTGAAACGTGTTATACCCGTCTCTGTTTTATCCATTTTATTTTTTTGATACATATTTTATATTAGGACTGCACCTTGGTACCTGCTTCTTTGTTCCAAGCACTTCTAGGGGTTGAGAATGGTCAAGCAGCACTGGCGTGGTAGTCCCGTTCATTCTTACCTTATGCTTGATACTGAGTAGTGTTGATCACGAATATTCTAATCAAATTTGTATCGCAAATATTGGTACTTCGAGAATTTGTGAATATCTAGATTATAGTGCTATATCTTCGTAATTGGGAATATTCTAGATATTGCTTTCATCAGTACCCATGATCCCTCACTGCTTCTTGATTGTGGGCCAATGAGAAGGCTCCAATATCTTTGACTTTAGGAGTAGTGTTGATCCAAATTTTTTTATTGCAAATTTTCCAATTGCTGATTTTCGCAATCAATGACATAATGACTGGAGATCTCGAATTTGCGAATGTATGATAAATATTCTCCCAAATTTTTGCGAAATATTGCGAATACTAATATTGCCCCTGCTGCTCATCACTGATACTGAGTTGTGCCAGCTCTTGCACAACGCCATTTGGTGAGTGTTATCCATTCTTCCATTTGGGTAATTTTATCAGGAGATATTCTCATATATTCTATTAATTTTTTGTGTGGGTTCCAATGAATTTCCATCATTTTGTGCAACAGTTCTTTTTAATTTCACAAATTGTAGTATAGTAATCCTTGTCATACCTCCTATGTCTTCAAGCTTTGAATGATATCTAATTGTATGGGCATTAGAAGCATGATCTTCACCACTAAACCAGACCTTTAGGAAATTTCCAGGAAATCTGGGCCCACCCGAGGAGGTGGTTCTGATTGTCTACTCTCCATCTTTGCAGAACATGTGCACATCTACTTATAATTACATCGTAAATTATAATCTTGGTTATTATCATGGTACATACAGGACATATCATCAGTAACTTCTAATAGGTTCTTTTTTTTTTAAACATTCCACAATTACAGTGATTGGCTCCATAGTCCGGATGATGGACTCACAAGTGAAAAGCTGTGACCATTGTGTTGGAGAGATGAGTTGAACGGAAATAAAAAATAGACTATAGTAAACAAAAACAGGCACAACTTTTTTTTCACATTGTAAGTGTGGTAAGGCCTAATGCACACGACTGTTGTGTGCATCCGTGGCCGTTGTTCCGTTTTCCGTGATTTTCTGCGGACCCGTTGACTTTCAATGGGTCCGTTGAAAACTCGGAAAATGCACCGTTGTTCATCAGCGGCTGTGATCCGTGTTTCCTGTCCATCAAAAAAATAGGACCTGTCCTATTTTTTTGACGGACAACGGTTCACGGACCCATTCAAGTCAATGGGTCCATGAAAGAACACGGATGCACACAAGATTGGCATCCGCGTCCTTGATCCGTGGCCGTAGGTTACTTTCATACAGACAGATCCGAAGATCCCTCTGCATAAAAGCTTTTTCAGAGCTGAGTTTTCACTTCGTGAAAACTCAGATCCGACAGTATATTCTAACACAGAGGCGTTCCCATGGTGATGGGGACGCTTCTAGTTAGAATATACTATGAACTGTGTACATGACTGCCCACTGCTGCCTGGCAGCACCTGATCTCTTACAGGGGGCTGTGATCCGTACAATTAACCCCTCAGGTGCCGCACCTGAGGGCTTAATTGTGCGTATCCCTCCCCAGTTTTAATTTAATTGGTGGCCATTGTGCGGACCCCCCGGCCCCCCCTCCCTCCCTCTATTGTATTAGTTTCATTGGTGGCACAGTGTGCGGCCTCCCCCCCCCCCCATCATTGGTGGCAGCGGAGAGTTCCGATCGGAGTCCCAGTTTAATCGCTGGGGCTCCGATCGGTAACCATGGCCACCAGGACGCTACTGCAGTCCTGGTTGCCATGGTTACTTAGCAATATTAGAAGCATCATACTTACCTGCTGCGCTGTCTGTGACCGGCCGGGAGCTCCTCCTACTGGTAAGTGACAGATCATTAAGCAATGCGCCGCACAGACCTGTCACTTACCAGTAGGAGGAGCTCCCGGCCGGTCACAGACAGCGCAGCAGGTAAGTATGATGCTTCTAATATTGCTAAGTAACCATGGCAACCAGGACTGCAATAGCATCCTGGTTGCCATGGTTACCGATCGGAGCCCCAGCGATTAAACTGGGACTCCGATCGGAACTCTCCACTGCCACCAATGATCGGGGGGATGGGGGGGAAGAAGGGAGGCCGCACACTGTGCCACCAATGAAACTAATACAATAGAGCAGATAATGGCCAAGGAGAGAAAAAGGCGCTCATAGGGTAAATAAGTTAAGAGCCGAGCCTCCAGAAAAAACCCATTGGTTTCTAAAAATACTCTGGTTGCGTTTTTGCGCCTACGGTCCACCCCTCCACTCGACCCCCGGTCCAGTGGAAATATATTCTAATACAACAGAGGGAGGGGGGAACCGGGGGGGCCGCACACTGGCCACCAATGAAACTAATACAATAGAGGGAGGGAGAGGGGGCCGGGGGGGCCGCACACTGGCCACCAATGAAACTAATACAATAGAGGGAGGGAGAGGGGGCCGGGGGGCCGCACACTGGCCACCAATGAAACTAATACAATAGAGGGAGGGAGGGGGGCCGGGGGGGCCGCACTGGCCACCAATGAAATTAAAACTGGGGAGGGAGGGGGGTAGGGTGGCAACTGGCTTCACCCTAGAAAGCTGGACCGGCGCAAACCACACCCATAACGCCCCAAACCACTCCCACAATGACCAAACCACGCCTCCAAACCACATAAAGCCACGCCCCCACTATCGGCTAGAAAAACACGGGGGAGGAGAGGGAAGAAATTTGTGAATGGAATGTGAGCCGGGGCAGCCGGGCGCTTCTCTTCCCCTCAGTCAGCCACAGGGAGCCATATCTGCGGCTCTAGTGACTGACTGGGGGTGAGAGAAGCCTCGGTCAGTTGCTGCAGCTCACGCTCAGACAGCACAATGCTGCTGTCTGAGACGTGAGCTACTGAAAAGGAGGACATCCCTGTGTCCGTCCAGGCACTGCGCCGGACGGAGGACAGGGAGCCTGAAAACCGGACTGTCCGGCCTAAAACCGGACGTCTGGCCACCCTAGAGGGGGGTCTGCCCCCTGCTGCCTGGCAACCCCTGATCTTTTACAGGGGACTATGATACGCACAATTAACCCCCATCAGGTGCGGCACCTGAGGGGTTATTTGTGCTGATCACAGCCCCCTGTAAGAGATCGGGTGCTGCCAGGGGGCAGTCATGTACACAGTTCTTAGTATATTCTAACTTGAAGTGTCCCCATCACCATGGGAACGCCTCTGTGTTAGAATATACTGTCGGATCTAACTCATATCCGACAGTATATTCTAACATAGAGGCGTTCCCATGGTGATGGGGACGCTTCAAGTTAAAATATACCATCGGATTGGAGAAAACTCTGATCCGATGGTATAATAGGGACTCCTGACTTTACATTGAAAGTCAATGGGGGACGGATCCGTTTGCAATTGCACCATATTGTGTCAACATCAAACGGAACCATCCCCATTGACTTGCATTGTAAGTCAGGACAGATCCGTTTGGGTCCGCACGGCCAGGAGGACACCAAAACGATTTTTTCTTCATGTCCGTGGATCCTCCAAAAATCAAGGAAGACCCACGGAAGAAAAAACGGACACGGATCACGGACCTACGGACCCCATTTTTGTGGACCTTAAAAAAAAACTGTCGTGTGCATGAGGCCTAACTGAAGGCCAAACTCTGTTAGTGATGGAGCTTATGTGCTTTTACGAGAGTTAACAACTAAGCGTCTAGATGCTAGTATCACGTGAGAAGCAACTTCTCTGGTATAAATAGGGAGTGAGTAATTAAAGGGCATCTGTCAGCAGTTTTGTACCTATGAGAACTGTCTGACCTGTTACATGTGCACTTGGCAGCTTAAGGCATCTGTGTTGGTCCCATGTTCATATGTGCCCGCATTGCTGAGAAAATGATATTTTAATATATTCAAATGAGCTTCTAGGAGCAAAAGGGTTGTGGCCATTGCACCGAGACGATCAGCTCTTTCTGCGAATGCTGGGCCCTCTCCGCTTTGATTGACAGGCCGGGTAGTGTAAACGTGATCACACCTTGCCTTGACTTCTCCTAAAGTCTCACACTTTCAGCTGCTAAGTGCACATGTAACAGGTCAGCCACCTCTGGGACCCGCACCTACAACGAGAATGGAGCGGGGAGAGTTGCTGCTGGAGGACCCAGCGTTTTCCGGGGTCTGGCCACCACCATGCGCTGCTCCCCGCTGCTCCCACACAAGTGAATGGGAGCTCACCGCGCATGTGCAGCCCATGCTCCCATTCATTTCTATGGGTCTGACGGAAATAGCCAAACTAGCGATCGGCTATTTTCCGCGGCCCCATAGAAATTAATGGAGGGCGGCTGCGCATGCGCAGTGTGCCCTTCACCACTTTCCTCACTCTGTTCTCTGTGTAGTTGCGGGTCCCAGAGGTGGGACCAACACCTATAAGACAATGGGGGCATTTCCTAGTGATATGCCCCCATTGTCTGTGATGGCAAAATCCCTTTAAGTGAATTAGCAAACTAGCAGGCTTTCTGTTTTTTACTGAATCCCATCAGAGAACTGCCCTGAGGGTTGGATGTGTAGCTCTTATCTCTGTACTCCTGACAGCTCACAAACTCTCAGTATCAAACTGTTATGAATTGAGCGTCTGTGAGTATTTGTGAGCTGTCAGGAGTACAGAGATACAGGATACAGAGCGAGTTGTCAGAGAAGTTGTCTGATGGGATTCAGTGTAAAACAGAAAAACTGTAGAAGAAAGACTGTAGTGAAAGCAGTAGAAGAAAAACTGTTGAACATTTTTAAATAAGACCAGTGAAAAAATGATTTTAGCTCAAAATTTATAAAATGAAATAATGAAAATAAAGATGCCCCAAAAGGTGTCCTTAGAATTTAAAGGGATTCTCTGGGATTTACATAAGGAAGACCTAACCTCAGGATAGGTCATCAATATGAGATCAGCAGGGGCCCGACTCCCCTTCTTCCCAGGCCACGTGGCGTTAGGCTAATCGATCACATGGCCTAGATGCAGCTCAGCCCCATTCAAGTGAACGGCAATACCAATGCCACTAGTACCTGACTGCAAAACAAGTGGTAGACCGCCTATTTGTGGTGGTGACTTCACCGGGCTCACTGCTAGCTGGAAGTCTCCACTTAGCATAGTAATGGGAAGCCCGATACATCACCGGCAGTAAAGAAAAAGACCTTGCGCCGCACAATGCATGGTAAATGAGTAAAGAAGACGTTATATCCGGGCTCAGCTCCGAACCGGAACAACCCCTTTAAGATGTATGTACCTTCCTTCTATATTGTATGCCTTACTAAAACCGAATTCGCACTGAAGCGTGTATTTATTTTTTTAATTATAGGATGGGTCTGTTAAATCTAAGTAGTCCTTGATACTTTTAATTGTTGCTGTTGGAGGCTGTGCTCTATTCATCAGGGGAACGGGGCCAGGTGGTTGTTACTGTCTTTTTATTTTATTAACAGTACAGGGGCTTCACCAATGTAAGGGGGCACTAAGGAGACAGCACTACTGTATGGGGCATTAGGGGGCATAACTGCTGTGAACGGGGCACTAAGGGGGCATTTTACTGTGTGAGGGCACTAAGAGGGTATAACTACTGTGTGGGGGAATTAAAGTATAACTGTCATATTTTTTTGGGGGGGAGTATTGGATTGTGGTGATTAATGTCTCCTTGGTGGCCCTATTTCAACTTTTCACTGTGTACTCAATTACCTCTTAATTCCACAGTTTTGTTCCCTGTACTGCCTACTTTTACCTGTGCTTAAAATCAGGTTGCTATGCAGGGTCCGTCTATGTGTTGCTATGCAGGTCCGTCTGTGTTGCTATGCAGGGTCCGTCTATGTGTTGAAGGACGGAGGACGCAGAAGCACGCTGCCTGCAAGGTCACATTACTGACAGTCAGGGACTATAGGTAAATGATTAGAGCCAGGTCCTCCCCAGCAGCTGATAACAGTGCCTGGGCTGTGTGCACTTCTCCCTGTCCCTGCGCTTGGCAGACGCTCCCTCACTCAGCAGAGCTGGAGAAGCAGATTTGGAGCAGCGCAGAGCAGGGAAGGGAGATCTGCCGTCTGCTCAGTGTATTAATGAAAGCAACATGTGGCAGGAGGACCCCTTTGTGCTGCAGGAGATTAACCCTTTAGGGGGGAGGGCTCTGGTTACTGACACTTTTGGGGGGCTATTGTTACTGGCTAGTGAGGGCAGGCGGGATTAGCTGCAGGGTGAGGGCAGTGGCGGCCATCTTAACTGAATAGTGAGATTGCAGTTTTATGCAGACTGGTTGCTAAGGGCTGAATCTTATTAAATATGGGGTAAGTCAGTCTAATAGTAACTGATTCTGGAATATCACGTTATTAGTAACTACATATATGAAAATTGAAATCAGGGTCTAAGTGTGACAGTTATCCTTTAAGGAAACATAACTATTGTATGGGGTCACTAAAGGGGTATGATTACTGTGTGAGGGCACTAAGGGAGCATTCTACTTTGTGGGGGCATTAGAGGAACATAGCTACTGTGTGGGGGCACTAAGAGCGTATAATTACTGTGTGGGGGCACTAAGGGGGCATTCTACTGTGTGGGGACACTAAGGGGTATAACTACTAAGGGGTATAACTACTAAGTGGGGGCACTAAGGAGGCATTCTATGGTGTGGGGGCACTAAGGGGGAATTCTACTGAGTGGGGGCACTAAGGATGCATAACTGCTGTAAAAGGGGCACTCTGGGGGTATAACTACTGAGTGGGGTACTAATTGACTGTGTGGGGGCACTAATGGAGATATATCTACTGTGTGTGGGCACTAAGGGGGCATAAATACTGTGTGCGGGCACTAAGGGGGCATAAATACTGTGTGCGGGCACTAAGGGGGCATAAATACTGTGTGGGCACTAAGGGAGCATTCTACTGTGTGGGGGCATTAGGGGAACATAACTACTGTGTGGGGGCACTATGGGGGTATAATTACTGTATGAGGGCACTAAGGGGGATTCTACTGTGTGGGGGCACTAAGGAGGCATATATACTGTATGGGTGCACCAAAGGGACATAAATACTGCATGTGGGCACTAAGGGGGCATAAATACTGTGTATGGGCACTAAGGGGGCATAAACACTGTGTGGGGGCACCAAAGGGACATAAATACTGTGTGGGGGCACCAAGGGGACATAAATACTGTGTGGGGGCACCAAGGGGACATAAATACTGTGTGTGGGCACTAAGGGGACATAAATACTGTGTGGGGGCACCAAGGGGACATAAATACTGTGTGAGGGCACCAAGGAGACATAAATACTGTGTGGGGGCACTAAAGGAGCATAACTGCTGTGTGTGGGTTTGTATGGCGAGCGTAGGTGTTCTTCACTATCTGTGGGAGAGGGGTCCAGCCTTTTTTAGTTCTGTCCCTGCTGACATTGAAGACACGTCCTAGCTATATTCCATCACTGTCCCATACTTCTTTGATTCTCCTTTTATAGAAATAACACACCACAATATTTGTAGCTTTTTTTTTCACTTTTAATTAGATAATGCTTGTGCTGAATGTCCGACCATGAAGGCGTCAAAAATGAATCCAGATTAATAGAAGCGAAGGTGAAGGTTCGTCGTCAGTCGGTAATGGAGCGTAATAAATATTATTACAGCAGATACTCGTGACCCCCCCTCCAGTGATCTCATAGAATCCGTTATCCGTAGAGTCCGTTATTGTAGTGTTTGTGGTCACCCATATTCAAGAAAATAGGAGATGAAAGCAAAAGATGTCCCCCCCAAATCCAATCAATTTTTTTTATTTTTTAAGGATCGTCAATTTTGTTCTTGTCTCATAGGTCTCCCCCCCCCCCCACCCCCACCACTAATGACTAAGATGAAAACTTCATTCCAAATATAAAAACCTCCCCTAAACACGTAAAAAAAAAAACTATTGTGTCGGCTCACATCCTCTCAATCTATCAGCAGCAAATACTGAATTATGAACTATGAAAAAGGCACAAGACATTTCACAAAGGGAAGCATTCCATGGCTTGTAAAAAGCAAGAGATGTTACCTGCCTTGGATTAGAAAAAAAGTAGTTGCTTTATTTCAGGCATGCTCAACCTGCGGCCCTCCAGCTGTTGTAAAACTACAACTCCCACAATGCCCTGCTGTAGGCTGATAGCTGTAGGCTATTCGGGCATGCTTGGAGTTGTAGTTTTGCAACAGCTGGAGGGCTGCAGGTTGAGCATGCCTGCTTTATTTCAAATACAGCGCCCCACCTGCCCGCAGGATGTGTGTGGTACTGCAACTCAGTCCCATTCACTTCAAAGCAACTGAGTTTCAATACCAGACATTAACCACTGATGAGGGTGGCGCTGTTACAGGATGGAAGGAAGAAGCCATATGTTCTTGGATTTATACTTCCTCTTTAAGGGATAGCCCTAACATTTTTGGCTGGGTTAGAGGGAACCCTAACTATCACTTGTTCTCAGTGTTTTCTGCTGCTTAGGATGGAGGGTTAATACACACAAGAGCATATTTTTTTTCGCAGTAGGGAGAGTTATAGAGAATAGGAATTGGGGTAAGAATTAGATTTTTACAAAATCAAAATTAGAAATTGCAGGAAATGGGATAAAGGGTTTCAATAAGAGGATTGGACGGACCGGACTGGGGCTAGCCCTACTGTAACTTTAACCCTTTCCATCCAATATAGAATATAGGGAGTGGTCTTTATGGTTAATGGGGTTTTCCAGGACTAAGATATTGGATGAGCTATCCTCAGGATAGTTCATCAATTTCAGATCGGTGGGGGTCGACTCTCGACTCTGCCGCCAATTAGCTGTTTTTGGGCAGCTGGAAACTATGCTGTGGGAGCAGATAGCTCTATACGCTGCCTAGTGGCTGTGCTGGGGTACTGCAGCTCAGCTCCCATTCAACAGAAAGAGAGCCGAGCTGCAGAATATTGGTACCGGAAACTACACAGTATACCGAGCCTGTCAGTTGTCAGACCTCCACCGATCTGATATTCATACACTAGCCTGAGGATAGGTCATCAATATTCGTAGCCCAAAGAACCAATTTAAAGGGATTTTCCTATATTTTTGAACCGATGGATAGGTCATCAGTATCAGATCAGTAGGGGCCCGACACACAGTATCATATCGGTAGGGGTCCGACACCCGTCAATTAGCTGTTTCAGAAGGCACCGGCCTGGGGTCGATTGGCCATAGACCTTGGCTTATAGACTCCTCACAGCCGGCCAGTGGAAGTTTTTAGGGATGTATTTTGTTCTGCTGGGGGGCAGTATTTTGTGATGGACTGTGGTGTTTGGCTCCTTTGCGGTGGTATAATGTGCCCTGCCTTCCACCAATTTGGACCGACTACAAAACGGGACCACTTTTAGTTTTTTTTTTAATTCCCAGTCCGTCCCTGGTACCGGCGCTCCCAATGTTGGATTAAGGCCAACCCTATTATGAAGTACAGGTTTCTTTTCCGGATACAGATGAGCGCTCTACTGTAGCTTTAGTTTTGCTTTACAATGCATAGCCTAGGGTTATTAGGTTATAGGTTTTAGATTAGCGTTATTCCTTATTATAGACTTTTTTGTATTATCGTCACCCCTAACAGAAGCCCCGCTTTTGCAATGTAGGGCACAGGGTAAAGTAATAGGGTATTAGAACAGGATTAAGAGTAACATAAAATCTGAATAGTATCTGAATGCATTGTAATATAGTAATAGGTGAGCGGTACCTTGGAATCGCATGCTCATTAGGACAATATTTTCCTCATGGTATCAACACTTTTGAAGGCAGAGGGCCGTAGCAGACATGTAAACAGCAACTGCAGTGAAGTCTTGCCTCATGCACAGCACATTCATACCAAATGCATACGATAAAGTGCTTAGGGCTAAAAAAAAACACAATACTACTAATAATAATGCCAGTAGATGTTGTGCTTCCGCTGCCCCAACCTGCCAAAGTCAAATGATCTCCGGTAACAGCGGCACACTGTACAGTTGTAGAGCCCCGCCCACGAGGAGCAGGCTAGAAAAGAAATTTGGATGATAGTGCAACAGTTACAAGCAAAATGAAAAAACTGGAATGAAGATTGGGGCCCTGGTTTGAACACGTAATCTCTGTTCGGAGGCTGACATCCCCAAAGTTATGGGTTTGGCTTCCAAGGTCACAAATCGCTTTAGTTCCACAACCGCGAAAAGCATTTTTGCTGTATTTTGCTCCTGCAAGATGTAAATGTTGTATCAGTTTGTCGTTTTAGATTAATAAAAGCGTAACAATATTGTAACAACATAATGGCAAGCAATAACATTCATTAGCTCAGTAAGAAGGGCACAGCAAGGAGCTCTGTGTGTTGGATGTCATTATCCTATTGGCCCATGTCCACCCCAGAATTCCATTTCTCTTAGGGAACAAATCATGGGGGCATTGAGCAGAGGTGAGTCTAAGGCAGCAATACAAATTGTTGACTCCCTCAAAGTTTATATTGTCTTGCCTTCTTCTGGATCAACACAGTATGATAATTAGTGATGAGCGGCAGTAGTCATATTCAAATTCGCAATATTTCGCGAATATTTTGTAGAATATTCGGCAAATATTCGCAAATTCGAATATTCGTTATATTGTACGATTTTTATACTAAAAAACTCAACTAGGTAATGATCGCGTAATATGCAAATTTTCATAATGCTAATTTTTATTGCAAATTTTTCAATTGCAGAGCAAAAACATGATTTCTCCCTGCTTCTTGCTTGTGGGCCAATAAGTCATAGCACTATATCGAATACATTAGTTTTTTCGAAAATATTCGTAATATTCTAAAACAAGAATATATAGCAATACAGCCAGTATTCGAAAATAACGAATGTACAGCAATTTAGCTAATATAGTGCTATATTTTTTTTTTGTAATTTTTTGCCAATCTGAATTTCAGATGAGAAAAAATTACAATTATTAGACAAAGATTATAGCACTATATTAGCTAAATTGCTCTATATTCTTTTTTATATATATTTGCTATATTGCTATATATTCTTGTTTTAGAATATTACGAATATTCTAAAAAATGAATATATTTGTTTTTTCGAATATTCATAATATTCTAAAACAAGAATATATAGCAATATAGCGAATATTTGAAAAAACGAATATAGAGCAATTTAGCTAATATGTGCTATAATATTTTTTTCAATAGTTGAATGTTTTTCCCAATCTGAACTTCAGATGAGAAAAAAATTACAACTATTTGACAGAAGATTATAGCACTATATTAGCTAAATTGCTCTACATTCCTTTTTTGTCAAATATTCGCTATATTGCTCTATATTCTTGTTTTAGAATATTACGAATATTCGAAAAAACTAATATATTCGATATAGTGCTATATATTAGTTTTTTTAGAATATTCATCATTTTTCCCATTTAAAGTCATGATTCATCCCTGCTTTTTGCTTGTGGGCCAATGAGTCATTGGCCCACAAGCAAGAAGCAGGGAGGAATCATGTTTTTACTCGGCAATTGAAAAATTTGCGATAAAAATTTGCATTACGAAAATTCACATTATGAAAATTTGCTATAAAAAAACTTGAATATTCGAAATTACGAATATATCACTATATTCTAAATATTTGCAAATTTTTGAATTACCTACATATTTGTGATCAACACTAATGATAATGAATCGGTATGAACAGCTCGATGAACTGGTCCTGCTACAGTTATAATTTGAAGGGGTTGTCTGACATTTTCATATGGATGACCTTTTCTCAGGATAGGTCATCAATATCAGATTGTCAGGGGTCCGACACCCCGCACCCCCTACCCATCAGAAGTCTGAACAGGAAGATGAGCGCTGCAGCCTCTTCCTAGGCCAGTGACGTCACGTTCATCCGTTACGTGGCCTGATCGGTAGGGGCGAGTGTGGCATCCTCCTCAGGGTGTTGGACCCACCTGCTTCTGATATTGATGACCTACCCTGAAGATACTGATGATTGAGGGCCATGACTTGCAATATCAGTAGTAAGGAACATTGTATTTCTTGTTTCTACAAGTGTTACTCAGAGCAATTCCTGGTATCACTTGGGGCATAAAATAGACCCAAATTCGCAATCTCCGTCAAATGACTATTGATCATAAGTTACCTGAGTAGACGCGACTCATGAAAATACACTTGTTTTCTTGTCCGGTGCATTCAATTTTTTCTTTAGTGAGACACCAGTCTGAATCGTGGGCCGTGCAGCTAGAACAACTCAGTCCATTCTTACGAGCTTCATCGAGTGGTACTGGAAAGGCAAAGAGCCATGTCAATGAGGCAAGTAATTATAGGCCTATAGCTACTTCAGTATGAGACCCCACCCCCCCACTTAATATTTGGTTTTAATGCTTTCAAATTACACATATGCCAATTTATTATATCTATCTATCAGTGGCGTACATAGAGAAGTAAGGGCCCCATAGCAAGAATAAAACCAGGCACCCTACACGGGACAGAAGGGTTTCCGCCTAGACCCTTTTCAATGACCCTTGAGCCATTTTTTCCACAGCCTCGTTTGCTAAAAGTTGTTCCTTTAGAGGGTAGAGTCCTGACCAAGTTTTCACCTCCAGTAGAAGACTGAGCCCCCTCTTGCCCTGGGCCCCATAGCAGTCGCATGGTCTGCCGTTATGTTAGTTACGCCCCTGGCCCTCTCCATACCTACAAAGTACTCATTTTCAGGGTCTAATATGATGAGGCTTAAAATGTCTTCAAATTTTGGGAGGTGTGCAAATGTTACCTCCTTAATTCTTTATTTCTGTTCCTGAAATCTCATTTGCAATACCATGAATAGCCACATGGAGCTTTACTTTCATCAGGTTCTAGAATGTACTGTATAGGTGTCATACAGAAATGGGCTCCAAGCCAAAGATCAATATGGGCTCCCCACTATATTTCTGGGTTCTGTCACCCAGGACAGAAGGCCCTTGTGTTTATTTTACCCCTTCCTTGCCAACAATGTAGTTGCTCTTATACAAAGGTCATTCACAAGTTCTAACCACCCTGTGCTAATCCAACCAGCACTGGGTTCTCTTTGCCTAAGATCTGGTTGACTTCTATAGCATATATGACCTTGGTATGAATCAACCAGCCAAGATCCAGAATTCCTAAAAAAACTAAAGATCTGGAATGCATGGCTGCTATCCATACATTGATAGTGTCAGTCTGGAACTTACATGCAGGGGTAGAAGGAAAGCAGGAATCTGTGTAACAACAGGACGTTGCTGTTTTCACCTGTCCCCGTTGGTAGCCGATAGTCCCAACTACTCCACACACATTTCTTCTTTCACAAGACCGGGTAAAGGTTTTTGTTTGCATCCCGTCTGGAAAACATAGAAGATATTGAGAAAAGTTATTGGTAAGGGATGGAAACTGTGAGGATGGCAGTAGTAATGACTATTCCAGGATCAATAAATACCCCCATGTACAGTACTACTGAGATAACACTAACATACAACACACACATCAATCCTCCAGTACTGACATAAGAAGTAAATACACAGTCGAGTTGCATTATTATGACCGCTAGCTAATATCCAGAATAACTGCAGTGTGCAGCATGGACAGCAGCTGGGAGTGACTCAATAAGGTCCTGGTAGGTTGTCATTAGAGATGAGCGAAGTTCTGAAAAATTTGATTCGGCAACTTCAGCGGGGTTAGCCAAGAAATTTGAATTTGTCATGAATCACTATAAATTAGGTATTCTCAGGCCACCGTGCCCTACAGGAGTGGCCATGCTGTGGGCGGGTTGTGGCAATGTTGCTGTGAAGAACCGCATGGCCAATTAGCCTGCAGCTGCCTTCCATTTCATAATGAAGACCTCACTGTATAGCCCTTCTTCATTGTTAATGGCCACGTGGCACTTTTAATGCACCTTTAAACAGGGGCTCTTGCTGGTATGGGGTTTGGCTAGTTAGGTGCTGTCCCTGCACTCTCCTGCACTCCCCCTGCGCTCTCCCTGCACTCCCCCTGCAGTTTTCCTGCACTCTCCCTTTCAAATATTCTTCTATTAATCATTTTCAGTAACACTGTCCCTAGCGCATGAGCGCTTGCCAGGTCTCTCCCTGTGCTCACCTCACAGAGCAATGGCGGAGACCGCACGGGATGAGGGATTTATAGGGCTGTGACATCACAGGGGGTGGCTACCTGCTGATTGGCTGGATGCATGGCATTATGGGTGATCTTGCGTTCCCGGGCTTCTTACTTTCACTTGCAGCCGCCATTTTAGGAAAAACTGATTTGTTATCACAAAGTGCCAGGAAATTTGGATTTGTTACAAATCGAAGTTTTCCTAAACTTCGGACCAAATTCCGCTTTTAATTCTTTGCCTTGCTCAACACTAGAGGTCACAGATATCTGGAGCCATGCTGACTGCTGTGCATCCCACAGCTGCTGGACGGTGCGTGCGGGATAACCCATAGAGTGTCCATGATGATGGAGGTGGTCCCTCAGAGGCTCAATTGGGTTCAATACTGGGGAATGAGGGGCCAGGGTAGTACTTGGAAGTCTTGGTCATGCTCTTCCAACCAATGTTAGACATTTCTAGCCGTGTGACATGTTGCATTGACTTGTTGGAATATTCCATCTGCCCCATGGAGGACAATCCGCATGTAAAGGTGTACATGACAGGAAGGATGGATTCATACCCAAATTAGTTGATAGTGTTCTCCACATGGATGAGACAGCCCAGAAAATGCCACAAATCTACGGGTACCTGCCAATGTCCATCCGCTAAACAAAGCAAAAAAATTTACTTATCCGATAAGGCAACTGGAGGTCCAATTCTGATACTGCTATGAAAACTGAAGACTTTTCTGGGGACACATCATTATCAGATGTATCCCCAGATGTGTCCATCTACTTCTGAGCCACATACGCAGTAGGGTTCAATGAACTGTGGTGTTAGATACATGGCTGGTAGCCCCCAAGTTCATTGTTGTAGTGAGCTGCTCCACTGCACCTCACACAATTGGTTAGCCAACGTTCACCTGTCACATCAATGGCACATGGTGCTCCGCAGTTTCCAAATCGCTTATTTGCAATGGTGCCATTTATCCACTCACCAGACACTTTCGCCACAGCAGCACGAGAACAGTTCATACTGCACAGTTTCAGAAATACCGCCACCCAAAAGCCAATAATCACCCCTTTTTGCAACTGATAAGTTGCAGCTTTTACCCATGACAGCAAGAAGGGATACTAGAACCAGAAGGGGACCAAAGGCAATTACAGAAATAGTTAATGCAAACAATGTTTCAGTCTTTCATCTTACTCTTCCTACTTTTCCAAAAATTTCTGCAATACCCCCACATCCATTCACCCAGCAAGGAACTATTCATCTCTACCTCCATCTTACCATTTCATCTGACCGTTTGCACAAACCTGTTTGGCAACGTAAAACACTTCCTTCCCAAACACACACAGATACCTCATGGCCTCTCTTATTCTCACCTACTAACACTTTCTCTGCTTCTCCTCATTGCTGGTGATATCTCTCCAAATCCAGGCCCCCATCAGCAAATCCCCACTATCACCTCTACCTCCTACTACAAATCTCCTTCTACAAATTTCTGCAACCCCTTAAACCTAAAACCCTTCCTCTGACCCCTGTTCCTTTGGTTCCTCTTGCAGGAGCATTATGGAACGCACGTTCTGTCTGTAACAAACTGTCCTACATTCATGACCTCTTCATCTCTCAAAAACTTTCCTTTGTGGGTCTCACAGAAACATGGCTGACAACCTCTGACACCTCCTCCCCTTCTGCACTCTCTTATAGCAGATTTCATTTCACTCACACCCCTGCTCAGGCAGCAAACATGGTGGAGGAGTTGGTTTTCTCCTATCAGGAAACTGCTCCTTCAGCCTAACTCCACTGCCACCCTCCATTGCACTCACTTCATTTGAACTACACTCTGTTCGCATCTACTCTCCATCCAACCTCCAACTAGCTGTCATTTACGACCCCCCAGGCCCAGCCACCATCTTTCTTGACCACTTTAAAACCCGGCTCCTACACTTTCTTTCTGCCGACATCCCCACTATCATCATCAACATCCATATTGACACCTGCCACTCAGCCGCCTCTAAACTCCTATCATTCTCTTCCTCCTTCGGCCTCTCACAGTGGTCTTCCGCTCAGACCCACAGAGATGGTCACACTCTGGATCTTATCTTTACCCTCCTCTGCTCCCTATCTAAACTTTCTAATTCACCTCTCCCCCTATACGACCACAACCTACTGACCTTCTCTTCACTGGTCTCTTCTGCTGCTCCCCCGGTCCACACACTAAGACACCACGCCGGAACCTTAAACATCTAGACTTTCGCTTACTTTCTGACTCCCTTCTGCCACGCTCTACCATTTGTTCCCTCCAAGAACCAGATGCTGCCACCACCATATATAACACCACAATAAGTACAGCTCTGGACCCTGTTGCCCCCACACAACAAAACCCGAAAAAATCAACAGACAACCCTGGCACACCAACCTGACCAAAAAACTCAGACTTCCCAGGCTGCTGAGCGGACACCAAACACCACCAGACACGTAACACCAAAACTAGACATACCAACACCCTGAACATAAACCACTCCATACAAATAGGGACAGGAAGGGACGAAGACACCGGGATGACATTGAACATCTATGACCACAAGGGTGGCCCTCACTGGAAAGATGGTAAAGCCAGGAGCAGTGAACCACCAGCATACATCAAGCCTGGAGAAACACAGAGCTACAGGCTTCCAGCAGAGACTAAATAGCCCAAGCAGCCACACCCACAAACACATAAACCCAGTGTTCACAAAGCACTAGTAAGGGAGTTAACCCTTCCAACACCAGACAGAGGAAGGAAGCCACTTAAAGGGGAAGTGCACACACAAGTAAACTAAGCAACACGTTACCACCAGCAACAGCATGCGTGGCAACCATGTCACGGCAATCACCCAGAAGGCCGAGACCCTGCCACCGCATGCTCTCACAGCAACACGTTGCCGCGGGCAACCGCAAGTGTGGCAACAGTGTCACAGCGTACACCAGGCCGTGACACAAACTCTCTCATCTCTTAGCATCACTGACCTGGCCCTCTCCTGGATCACATCATACCTCACAGAGCGGACATTTAGCATCTCCCACTCTCACACCACCTCCTCGTCTCATTCCCTCTCTGTTGGTGTACCTCAAGGCTCTGCCCTAGGATCACTACTCTTCTCTTCTCTATCTACACTTTCTGCCTGGGACAGCTCAGAGTCCCATGGCTTTCAGTATCACATTTAAGCTGAATCTACCTCTCTCTTCAGATATCAACACCTTACTATCCAGAATCCCACAATGCCTATCTTCCATATCCCCCTTCTCCTCTCGCTTTCTAAAACTTAACATGGATAAAACAGAATTCATCATCTGTCTCCCATCTTGCTCAACCCCCCCCCCCCCCCTTTGAACAGGCCTATCTATCACGATCAATGGCTGCACACTCTCCACGGTCAACCAAGTCTGCTGCCTTGGAGTGACCTTGGATTCTGCCCTCTCCTTCCAACCGCACAATTAAGCCCTTTCCACCACCTGCCGCCTCCAACTCAAGAACATTTCCCATATCTGTGCTTTCCTCAACTTTGAGTCTGCGAAAATGCTTGTACATGCCTCATCATTTCCCGCATATACTACTGCAACATCCTCCTCTGTGGCCTTCCATCTAGCGCTCTCGCACCCCTACAATCTATCCTCAACTCTGCTGCCCGACTAATTCAACTCTCACCCTATTACTCCTCTGCCCATCTCTTCCCTGGCTCCCCATTGCCCAGCGAATTCAGTTCAAAATACTAACAAATACATACAAGGCCGTCCATAATCTGTCCACTCCCTACATCTCTGAGCTACTTTCCCGATACATCCCCATACACAATCTCCGATCCTCACAAGACCTCCTTCTCTGCTCTCTTCTTATCACCTCTTCCCACAATCTCCTCCAAAATTTCTCCTGTGCATCCCCCACACTCTGGAACTCGCTACCCCAACATATCAGACTCTCCCCTACAGTGGAATCCTTCAAAAGAGACCTAAAAACCCACCTCTTCAGACAATCCTACAACCAGTGACCCTGCTGCCTCTATACCGCCATAACAAGCTTCACCCTTACCTACTGTGTTCTTATACATGGTATGGGAGATTGTAAGCCCTCACGGGCAGGGCACTCTCTCCTTCTGTACCAATCTGTAACTCGTTTTGTTCATGCTTAGTGCAATTGTCTGTGTTATGTATGTGCACCCGTTATCATATGTACAGCGCTAAGGAATGAATGGCGCTTTAATAATAAATAATAATACTAATACGTGTGCAGACAGTCTATCACCCACCTTATATACCCACCGAGCCAGCTCACCACACCTTATGTACTCACCAAACCAGCTCAGCACACGTGACTTCCCTCATGAGGTACACACTGTCAACGTCAAAAGTAGGATGTGATAAGAATAATGGTACTCAACTGTGTAACAGACTATGTGAGCTCCGAAGCCTGCAGGATTGTCAGTGGAACACTTGAAGCTGCTACACTCAGGATCATTGAAGGGTAAGTAATGTAATGTATGTACACAGTGACTCCACCAGCAGAATAGTGAGTGCAGCTCTGGAGTATAATACAGGATGTAACTCAGGATCAGTACAGGATAAGTAATGTAATGTATGTACACAGTGACTCCACCAGCAGAATAGTGAGTGCAGCTCTGGAGTATAATACAGGATGTAACTCAGGATCATTGAAGGGTAAGTCATGTAATGTATGTACACAGTGACTCCACCAGCAGAATAGTGAGTGCAGCTCTGGAGTATAATACAGGATATAACTCAGGATCAGTACAGGATAAGTAATGTAATGTATGTACACAGTGACTGCACCAGCAGAACAGTGAGTGCAGCTCTGGAGTATAATACAGGATGTAACTCAGGATCAGTACAGGATACGTAATGTAATGTATGTACACAGTGACTGCACCAGCAGAATAGTGAGTGCAGCTCTGGAGTATAATACAGGATGTAACTCAGGATCAGTACAGGATACGTAATGTAATGTATGTACACAGTGACTGCACCAGCAGAATAGTGAGTGCAGCTCTGGAGTATAATACAGGATGTAACTCAGGATCAGTACAGGATAAGTAATGCAATGTATGTACACAGTGACTGCACCAGCAGAATAGTGAGTGCAGCTCTGGAGTATAATACAGGATGTAACTCAGGATCAGTACAGGATAAGTAATGCAATGTATGTACACAGTGACTGCACCAGCAGAATAGTGAGTGCAGCTCTGGAGTATAATACAGGATGTAACTCAGGATCAGTACGGGATAAGTAATGTAATGTATGTGCACAGTGACTGCACCGGCAGAATAGTGAGTGCAGCTCTGGAGTTATACAGGAGGTAAGTCAGGATCTGCAATGTAATGTGTTACTACTTTGTATGTCAAATAGATCTATATGTAATTTGTAAAATGGCATCCCATCGTGTTGAGCTTCTTACTACATTATGACAAATTTGCACATCATTTTTACAAATATAAAAAAACAGAATCGTCAGAATAACATACCCATGATAGTAATAGTGCTGGTGGAGCCGCACACATAGTCCTTTGGACAAGACTTTTCTTCTCCGCTACAGGAGAATTGTCCTTCAGCTCTGCAGACAAAACAATTGATGGAATAACCTGAAAGAAACAAAGAAGACTCTTTATAGAACAGAGGGTCCAGGGCCCCAACATAAAATCTGCAGCAAGGTCCCCACCTCCAGTACATGAGCCATTTACATACTTACCAACATTTGTGTTGGTAAAATTGACGTGTTTTAGCCTCGCCCCATGTCTGTTGTAGACCCACCCAGGAACACCCATTACCAGTTACATAAAGACATGAAAACCCACATTTCAGAGTATTGTCGATGAAAATTTGGGACAATCCTGGCAAACTCGAGGCTGTTGGACTTCCTCTGGCCAAAGGCCTTGAGTGTGATTGCTGTTGTGGCCCCCTTAAAGCTACGCTCCATATAGGATTGTTTCATAGTATTTCCTCTTAGTTTTTCGCCTTCTCTTTCCGTAAATCTTGGGCCATGGCTCCTCTTTGATTTATAATATACTTTACAGCACGATAGCCAGTGAGGTGTTCAATAACATGTATCTGTATAGCGCCACCTGCTGTTTGTTCTTTTTCTTATTTATTTGTCCTGCTCACTGAGATGGTCGCACATGCTCAGTTTCCTTCTTCAACTGCCCCCTGAGCTGTGATAGGTAGAGCTGAGACACGCCTCCTGAGCTGGAGCAGAAAAGACACGCCCCCTGGGCTGTGATAGGGAGAGCTGAGACACGCCTTTCTGAGCTGTCAGCTTGATATAAATCTAGCAGAGCAATGAACGGGGAGATCTCTGGATCCATGTGAGGTCCAGGGCTGGTTCTAGCTTTGTTAGAGATTGTCATGTCCTATATCAGGGATGGCAAACCTGAGACTCTTTGGCTGTTGCAAAACTACAACTCCCAGCATGCACAGACGGCCTGCAGCTTTCAGCCTACAGCAGGGCATGGTGGGAGTTGTAGTTTTACAACAGCTGGAGAACCACAGGCTGGCCATGCCTGCACTATATGATGCCTGATTTTCATTTTTTACATTAATCAAACGGTCTTCAATGGTATCATACAGAAATATGGTTTTATTTTTGTGGGTTTTCCGAAAATTGGCAGGGGAGTGTGTTCAGCCAGTCAGTGCATACGTCTAATGTAAGGACAGCAGAGGATTTTTTTGACCAGAGCAATGGGATTCGTTCTTAAAGGGGTTAGTAAACCATAAACAGCGCCACATCTGTCCATGGGTTGCATTGCAGCTCAGCCCCAATGTACTTTAGTGGACCTGAGGTGCAGTACCAGACACAACCTTTGAAGAGACATGGTGCTGTTTCTGGAAGATAGCATCCATGATTTTATCATTTTGAACAACCCCTTTAAATATCTGGGGGGGGGGAGGGGGCATCAACATTCACGTTCATGCAGGAGCAAAAATGACGAAGCAGCCTTATCAGACATCTGCAGTCCTGAGTGGGTCAGATGTAGCAGAGCTGAGTTTGCGGGTCGTCATTCATGGAATAATAAACTCTGCTCCCTGCGCGTACAGTAGCATCGTGCTGCTTGCATTATTCATTAGCTGCACATCTGGAGCCGGGGTCAGAACAATGCTCTACAATTTATTAATTCCCACAAAATGAAAGCCGATGTCATATCAGAAGACATCAGAATAAGACGTCAATGTCCGGCGATGACAATGGGGGTGATTATTATGCAGGTGGCGAGCGTCCATTGTGCTCCAAGGGCGAATGTATACGATACCATTATACTCCCAGTTACATCACAGGACAAGTCAGTGCAATGTGCGAGCTACACCCACTTCTACTCCATCTAATCCTTTAAAGGGGAACTCCACTTTGGACAACGCCTTTTTGACAGAGGGGTCCCTCAAAATTACGACCGTTTTTTCTTTTTCCGTTTTTTGCGTTCCGTATAAGGTCCGTATACGGAACCATTCATTTCAATAGTACTCCGTATGCATTCCGCTTCCGTATCTACGCTTTTTCGTTCCGTTGAAAGATAGAACATGTCCTATTAGGCCTCATGCACCTGACCGTTGTTGTGTCCAGTGTCCGTTGTTCCATTTTCCGTGATTTTCTGCGGACCCATTGACTTTCAATGGGTCAGTGGAAAACTCGGCTAATGCACCGTTTGTCATCCGCGTTCGTGATCCGTGTTTCCAGTCCGTGAAAAAAATATGACCTGTCCTATTTTTTTAACGGACGACGGTTCGCGGACCCATTCAAGTCAATGGGTCTGTGAAAAAACACGGAGGCACACACGATTGTCATCCACGTCCGCGTCCGTTTTTTCCTATCATTTGCATGGCAAACTTGACTTAGATTTCTTTTTACTTTCCTTCATGTCTGGAGATCCTCCAAAAATACAGGAAGACACACGGAAACAAAAACGGACACGGAGCACGGAACAACGGAACCCCTTTTTGCGGACCGCAAAAAAATACTGTCGTGTGCATGAGGCCTTATTGCCCGCAAATCACGTTCCGTGGCTATATTCAAGTCAATGGGTCCGCCAAAAAAATGCATCCGCATGTCTTCCGTATCCGTTCCGTTTTTGCGGAACCATCTATTGAAAATTTTATGCCCAGCCCAATTTTTTTCTATGTAATTACTGTATATGCCATAAAGAAAAACGGAACGGAAACACAACGGAAACAAAAAAAGGGAACAACGGATCCGTTAAAAATCGGACCGCAAAACACTGAAAAAGCTATACGGTGAAAGAGGCAGATCATGCACTGGGTTTGTGATAATAGTTATCTCCTGGAGAGCTCAATTTCCTTGCAGCGCCACCTCAGGAGAAAAGAGGCATTACACTGTTCTTATTAACTCTCAGGGTAATAAATTAAACCTCACTTATTTTTGTAAAAATGTATTTTTATTTATTTATTTTTTATAAAACTGAGTTTATTTTTATTTTTTTATGAGCGCAATACCAAGAGCGGCCACTAGCAGAAGGGGTGTCGTAAATCATGCCATAGGTGTGGTCTGACTAAAGCCATGAAGTGGATTGTATTCTTATTTTGGATAGAATAACTTAAACGTAGCACTTTAAAATGCATTCTTGGAATCTCCCTTTATATACGGTAGATAGAGATCCATAGATGTAGCAGAGCTGAAGTCGTCCCGTAAACGCAGCAGGTATTACCGGCAGTCCTGTCACATCCTGTCAGCTCTGCTACATCTGCAAGCTGGATCCTGTCTAGATCTGTCTGTATAATAGTATCCCACCACTCCCAGAAAGATCACTGAAAATGAAATCATCGCAGGACCTGCTCACACCCCCTTCGCAGTCCTGTTTGGTGCAGTCTGGGCCATGCAGAGCACTGCAGATGAAGCCTGCCCGCTACCCACCAGCTTCTCTGCACCAACAACAAGCATCTGCAGAATATCAGCAGCGAGGAATCCTGATCACACAGCAAAAGCTAAAAATACCACTGGTTACAGGGAAAGACTGGCAGCAAGAGGAGGAAATCAACACATCGGGGGTTAACACGTTACCAATGGTGATCGCTGAAAATGAAAAGATACAAATTGTATACAAAGTATCAATAATAGCCATAACAGAAGGTGATGATGATGATGATGATGATGATGATGACAGCTCTTGCATATATGATTAAAACAAAATGTCCCAGAGATGCCCCCTTACCCATAGAGACGAGGGTGGACAGGATGCAGGTGGTTAAGATCAGGGAGCCCATCTTGAGGCTTCGGAGAGTGCGGGTGCAGTGCAGGGCTCCGCCAGCCTGCGGGACAGAAGAAGGAGGACTGAGTGATGTTTGGAGGGAGGGAGGATCCTGGAACAAATGGATGCAAGAACTTTGAAGACTATGAAGACACAACATGCCCTACCCAGAATCCAATTAATTCATTTAAAGGGATCCTTCATAATTCATAAAATATATGTATATAAAATTTAAAAGGGCCACACAGTCATTATCACTTGTAAGATTTTATCATCAGTTGCATCTTGGTTCCATTTGTCCTGTCTGGGAAAGCTGGGTGATCGATTGCAGCTCCCATAGGGGTTGTCATGAAGCGATAACTTGCGTTGTTGGATTCCGGCAGGCAGTTCCGTTGCCGCAACTGCCTGCCGGATCCAGAAATCCGCATGCAAACGGCTATCATTTGTTTACGGACCCGGATTCGTCTAACAAATGCATTGAAATACCGGATGGCAAGTGTTCCGGAATTTTGGCCGGAGAAAATATTGCAGCATGCTGCAGTGTTTTCTCTGGTCAAATACCGTAAAAGGGACGGAACGGAAGACATCCTGATGCATACTGAACGGATTGCTTTCCATTCAGAATGCATTAGGACCAAACCGAAGCGTTTTTTTTTTTTCCGGTATTGAGCCCCTAGGACGGAACTCAATACCGGAAAACTTTAACGCTAGTGTGAAAGTAGCCTTACCTGGGAAAATGGGGCATCTACTAAATGATTGCATCGTAAAACATAGAGAAAAAAAACACCTGGAAACCATCTGCATTGAGGCTGCTGCCCCTGTTTACAGATCTCATCTTTGAATTTCATTCTAATTATGAATACTCGGAAGGATTGAGCTCCTCTAATCTATAACATGGATGAGACACTTGCTTAAAGAAGCAATGGACGCCTCCGGTGACATATGTAGGACTACACGAGTCAGAGGAGAAGCAGCACATCGATATATAGATAAAAAGAATCCTGGATCCGTTAACATCTAATTGCTGATGGTTTCCAAGTGGTGGCATTTATTGCACTCAGTAGAGCCCCATCATGAGAATATCAGATTGTTTTGGCTTCAATCCAATAACACTCACTAGAGACACACACTATTAGTAGATTTGTGAACAGCAGCTTGTTGATGGTTTCCAGGTATTAATCAATGAGATCTACACTCCACAGAGTACAATTGGACTGACATATACAGGTGAAACTCTAAAAATGAGAATATCGTGCAAAGTTCATTTATTTCAGTGATGCAAATTAAAAGATAAAACTAACATATGAGACTCATTACAGGCAAAACGAGATATTCCAAGCCTTTATTTGGTATAATTTGGATGATTATGGCTTACAGCTTATGAAACCCCAAAGTGACAATCTCAGGTCCCCTTTGCTCAGGGGGTATGGATTAGAGGGTGACACTTTGAGCCTAGAATATTGAACCTTTTCACAATATTCTAATTTTAAGCTGCATTAGTGCAATTCCTATTAAGTTGCATTACTGAAATAAATGGACTATACGATGGACTGCACGATACATGGACTGTACACTATACGATGGACTGCACACTATACGATGGACTGCACGATACATGGACTGCACACTATACGATGGACTGCACACTATACAATGGACTGCACACTATACAATGGACTGCACACTATACGATGGACTGCATGATACATGGACTGCACACTATACGATGGACTGCACACTATACGATGGACTGCACGATACATGGACTGCACACTATATGATGAACTGCACGATACATGGACTGCACACTATACGATGGACTGCACACTATACGATGGACTGCACGATACATGGACTGCACACTATACGATGGACTGCACGATACATGGACTGCACACTATACGATGGACTGCACGATACATGGACTGCACACTATACGATGGACTGCACGATACATGGACTGCACACTATACGATGGACTGCACGATACATGGACTGCACACTATACGATGGACTGCACGATACATGGACTGCACACTATACGATGGACTGCACGATAAATGGACTGCACACTATACGATGGACTGCACAATACATGGACTGCACACTATACGATGGACTGCACGATACATGGACTGCACACTATACGATGGACTGCACGATATTCTTTTTTTTTGAGTTTCACCTGTATATAGTAACCTGTATGTGTGAAAGCTCTAAAAATGTAGCAAAGTAATGTTACAATGTTACATATGCTGCCCAAACATTATCCAATCCTTGTGGAGGACACAGCAAGTCATAAATAGGACTTTCCACCCTGCACATAATACTCACCGGCGGGGGAGAGAGCTCAGATATGATCCCAAGTCCAGAAATATCCCATAATGGGCAGAGAGTCGGGGGAGGGGGTTATACAGTTACACTGACACAGAGAGGTATATATAATATATAAGTATAGGTATTATTGTCAGGAGAAGGCGGTGAGCTCAGGTCGGGTTTGGAGTCTGCTGCAGCCTTAGGGCGTTGCCTAAAATAAACCTGATGTATTATATCATATGATGAATATGGTCTGACTGTAAAATGAAGGTGCTGATAGACGGCCTGCAGCTGTTTCAGGGACAAGAATAGGATTTCAAAGGCGGGGGCGGGCGGAGGTGGGCTATAGCAGGGGACTACAGAAGTAGTAGAACTACAACTCTCACCATTCCCTGTGGCTGGCATCACGACAATTAAAAGTTTCAGGCCACTGCTTAAATTCACATTATAATGAGCCCTTTAAATGATGGGATCCATATGGTCTACCATAGGTTTGGAGGGGGCGCCCAGTATACAGCCGCACCCAGGGGTCGAGTCGAGGGGGAACGGATGGGAACGGCGTTCCTGCACTTTTTTCACAGCAGGAATGCCGTTCCCGTTCTGGTGCGGCGCTTCCATAAGGCAGACCAAGCAGCTGCCTTAGCCTTAGGGCGCACTCTGCACAGAGAAAGGGGTGGGTGGAGAAACAAACTTTTTTTTATTTTTATCACTTACTTGCCAGCAGCGCTGCCGGGCGCCCTCCCCTCCCCAGGCAGTGTTCACTCTGTCTAAGCTGCAGATAGGAGCAGGAGGCTGCTGATTGGCCAGTATCAGCTAGCTGCCCTGCTATTGGTCCATCCTTTCACACCCCCTTCTGGAGCTGAACACAGCAGGAGGCAGGCGTTCCTCACAGTGGATCATGTGACCAGTGACGTCACAGACCTCCTGTATGGCAGGACTCTGCTGAGCAAAGACCATGTGCCCAGGTGAGGTGACCACAGAAGTGCCCTGGCATCTGTCTGCTGCTGGAAGCTCAATGTGGAGCTTTATGAATGTAAAAACGAATAGCCAAGAGGCTAAAGAAACCCTGCTTGTCTGCTTCTGACCCGAATCTTAACACATAACGTTCATTTGATTGCAATCTACCCTAACACCTAAAGGGATTTTTTAAAACCTGCTGTTTCTCTAGATGACCTTATGCTGATAGTAGTGTTAATAGAGTCTCAAAGGTCTGTAAAAATAGGGTACCTGCTTTTATAGACCCTTGAGACTCTATTAACACTACTATAAACATAAGGTCACCTAGAGAAAGAGCAAGTTTAAAAAAAATTCCCTTTAGGTGTTAAAACATAACTTATTTGATTGCTTGAACACCTAAAGGAAAACAAATTAAAAACCTGCTGTTTCTCAAGATGACCTTATGTCGATAGCAGTGGTAATAGAGCTGAAAGGTCTATAGAAGCAGTTACCCTATTTTTACAGACCTTTGAGGCTCTATTAACACTACTGTCAGCATAAGGTCATCTAGAGAAACAGCAGGCTTTAAAAATGATTTTTCCTTTAGGTGTTACAGCAATCAAATGAAAGTTATGTTATAACACCTAAAGGAAAAACATAATTAAAAAAAGATGCTGTTTCTCTAAATGACCTGATGTTGATAGTAGTGTTAATAGAGTCTCAAAGGTCTGTAAAAATAGTGTACCTGCTTCTATAGACCTTTGAGACTCTATTACCACTACTTTTAGCATAAGATCATCTGGAGAAACATCAGGTTTTTTAAATTATTATTTTTTCTGTAGGTGTTAGAGCAATCAAATGGAGGGGGGGAAATGTGACATGGGTGAGGATGGGGTTACATGATGGGCCGGAGACAATGTCTGTAGCCTGTCTGTGCCATGGACGGGGAGAAATATGACATGGAGGGCTGATGGCTGACATGGGGGTCTGATCTGAGGCACTGGGCCGATGCATCTTATAGGGCGAAAAATACGGTACTTGCTTGCTCCTCCTCCCAACCTCCCCTGCCCTTTGCGTACGCCGCGCGCCGTGACGTCACGCGGAGGCATTTGGGTGAGTTCCCACACCTTTTTTTCCCAGGACTTGACCCCTGGCCGCACCATCGGCATCAGATGGATAGAGAAGGCTCATTGATGCCTTCTGAGACCCGTGCTGATGGCTGGGACAAATGCCCTCAGCCGTAGCGCCTCTTCTGGACACATTGGGAGATGCACACACAAGAAGTCCAAGCAATCGCTGGGGTCACAGCAATCAGATTCCCCCAAATAAACATTAATGGCAATTAGAGATGACAGGGTTTTGTAACAGGGTTGATGTTCCTGGAGGGATACACCAAATGGAAAAGGATTTAGGAAAACTAGAGGACTGGTCAAACATCTGGCAACTAAAATATAATGTTGATAAGTTCAAGATAATGCACCTGGGGTGTTAAAACCCAAGAGCAGAATATAAAATCAGTGATACAGTCCTAACCTCAGTATCTGAGGAAAGGGATTTAGGGCTCATTATTTGAGAAGACTTAAAGGTAGGCAGACCATGTCATAGAGCAGCAGGAGATGCTAGCAGAATGCTTGGGTGTATAGGGAGAGAATTACCAGTGGAAAGAGGGAGGTGCTCATGCTGCTCTACAGAGCACTAGTGAGACCTCATCTGGAGTATTGTGCGCAGTACTGGAGGCCATATCTCCAGAAGGATATTAATACTTTGGAGAGAGTTCAGAGAAGAGCTACTAAACTGGTACATGGATTGCAGGATAAAACTTACCAGGAAAGATTAAAGGATTTTAACATGTATAGCTTGGAAGAAAGACGAGACAGAGGGGATATGATAGAAACTGCTAAATACATAAAGGGAATCAACAAGGTAAAAGAGGAGAGAATATTTAAAAGAAGAAAAACTGCTACAAGAGGACATAGTTTTAAATGAGAGGGGCAAAGGCTTAAAAGTAATATCAGGAAGTATTACTTTACTGAGAGAGTAGTGGATGCATGGAATATCCTTCCTGCAGAAGTGGTAGCTGCAAATACAGTGGAGGAGTTTAAGCATGCATGGGATAGGCATAAGGCCATCCTTCATATAAGATAGGGCCAGGGGCTATCCATAGGATTCAGATATATTGGGCAGACTAGATGGGCCAAATGGTTCTTATCTGCCGACACATTCTATGTTTCTATGTTTCTATGAGCGAATCGTAGTTGACGAAGTGGAATTCAATCGGAATTTCAGGAAAAATTTGATTTGCACCGAAGTTCCTCGCGCTTTGTGGTAAGGAATCACATTTTTTCCTAAAATGGCTGCTGCACGTGTGAGGACATGGAGCAGGGAACTCTGGTAGAGCGGGACCACCCATAATGCCATGCATGCAGCCAATCAGCAGCCAGCCATTATAAATAGCCTCAGCCATCTTAGTGCTTAGTGCAGGGAGAGACATCAGCAGGCGCTAGGGACAGTGCTAGGAAACAGTGGCGTACCGTGGGGGGGGGGGCGTTGCCCCAGGCGCCAAATTGTGGGGGCACCAGGCCGTATGGCTCCCATCCCCTCCGTTCTGCCTCATAAGCTTAAGGCCAGGCCTGAAGACTATGAAGCAGGAGAATAGCGCAGGAGATCGCGATTACATCACCGTGACCGCCTGCGCCGGGACACTTGAAGACAGGCCCCAAGGGGTGACGGAGTGAGGAAGAGAGGTATTTATTTTGTTTTTATGTAAGTACTAGGGGCCATGCTGGGGGCACTATGGGGGAAAGAATGGGGGCCATTACATATTATACAGTGGGTCATTATATATAATAATTATATAGAGGATCCATTATATATTATAAATTATACAGGGGGACCATTATATATTATATAGAGGGGCCAATAATTAATAATGGCCCCTCTGTATAATTATAATATATAGTGGCCCCTTTGTATAATATATAATGCCCCACCCTGTATAATTATAATATATAATGGCCCTTCTGTATAATTATTATATATAATAAACCCCCAGTATATATCCTAATATTACAGAGGGGCCATTATATATTATATAGAGGGGGCCATAATATATAATAATAACTAATAATAATAAAACTCTGCAGAGATGAGAAGCGGCTGAAAGAAGGTGTCATGGCGGTCTTATCTCCGAATGAGGACGCTGAGGAAAGTCTACATCACAGGGGACGTCGCTGGATGTAACAGGTATGTGCCGCCGTATTATACTGTATATTTTGTAGTGATGTATGTAATGTCCAAACACATATCTGTTACACGGTAGGGTTGGGGGGTGGATTGAGAATTTGGCCCACCCTGCTTCATCCTGGCCCCAGACTTCAGATCACACTGTGCGTGTTCTGAATTCTGGGGCCTCACACCCATCTACTACATTATCTGTACTTAGAGAGACACCACCATGTTATCTGTGGTGTTACATAGGACTGCAGGTGACATCTACAACATTATCTGTACTCAGAGAGTTATCACTGTGTTATCTGAGGTGTTACATAGGACTGCAGGTTACATCAACTTCATTATCTGTACTCAGAGAGTTATCACTGTGTTATCTGTGGTGTTACATAGGACTGCAAGTGACATCTGCTACATTATCTGTACTCAGAGTTATCACTGTGTTATCTGTGGTGTTACATAGGACTGCAGGTGACATCAACTACATTATCTGTACTCATCGAGTTATCACTGTGTTATCTGTGGTGTTACATAGGACTGCAGGTGACATCTACTGCATTATCTGTACTCAGAGAGTTATCATTGTGTTATCTGTGGTGTTACATAGTGCAGTACGCCAGTCCTTCAGGGTGAGCGAATGTGAGGTCATGGGGGTCAGTAGACAGACTGAGGGTTGCTCTTAGTACTTACAGTTTGTAGTATACCCTGGGCAGGCGTACAGCAGTGATGAAGAGGCTGGCACGTAGATCCTCTGGGGCACTCTCTGAGTATAGGGACCAGGCTGGGTGGTAGGCGAGGTGCCCTGGGTGTTTTAGGTTTAGCGTGCCTGTGGCAAGATCCCTTACAGTTTATGACGCCAGTGTCGGTAATGGTGGCACACCGATTGTTAGGAGGAATAATGGAGGTACACACGATTGTAGTGAACTAGAATTCTTCTTTACTGAACAGTTCAACTATGTACAAACTCCAGACAGTTCCATAAGAAAAATATTTGGTAACAGGCAGGCTTTACCTAGGTGGCAGGTAGAATCCTAGCAAGATAACTCAGGGGGAATTAAACTCACAGATCAGGCTGTACTTTCTGCAGATCCTGTCTGGCTTTCTCCAAGGCCTGTATGCCCTATAGCTGGCTTTATCCTTGGGTAGGGAAACCTCCTCTGGTATAAATCCTCTTGCTGACAATAAACTTCTGCCCCTCAGCTTTCCACTTGGCTGGGTAGAGAGCTGTAGGTTTGCTGGACCAAGGAAGTCCAAGAAGAACGGACAAAGTGAATGGCGCAAGTCCACAACCAATGATCAGAAAGAATTCAATTTAATCAGAGACAACGCGTTTCGGGTGCATGACCCCTTTATCAAGTCTACAGAAAAAAATATCAATATCAATATACAGAAACATCGATAAAAATAAAAATACAAACCGGATACCAAAAAAGTTCGGACACTAAACAAATTGTGAATAAAAACTGAATGCAATGATGTGGAGATGGCAAATGTCAATATTTTATTTGTAATAGAACGTAGATGACAGATCAAACGTTTAATCCGAGTAAATGTATCATTTTAAAGGAAAAATATGTTGATTCAAATTTTCACGGTGTCAACAAATCCCCAAAAAGTTGGGACAAGTAGCAATAAGAGGCTGGAAAAAGTAAATTTGAGCATAACGAAGAGCTGGAAGACCAATTAACACTAATTAGGTCAAATGGCAACATGATTGGGTATAAAAAGAGCTTCTCAGAGTGGCAGTGTCTCTCAGAAGCCAAGATGGGTAGAGGATCACCAATTCCCACAATGTTGCGCAGAAAGATAGTGGAGCAATATCAGAAAGGTGTTACCCAGCGAAAAATTGCAAAGACTTTGCATCTATCATCATCAACTGTGCATAAAATCATCCGAAGATTCAGAGACTCTGGAACAATCTCTGTGCGTAAGGGTCAAGGCCGTAAAACCATACTGGATGCCCGTGATCTCCGGGCCCTTAAACGACACTGCACCACAAACAGGAATGCTACTGTAAAGGAAATCACAGAATGGGCTCAGGAATACTTCCAGAAACCATTGTCAGTGAACACAATCCACCGTGCCATCCACCGTTGCCAGCTGGAACTCTACAGTGCAAAGAGGAAGCCATTTCTAAGCAAGATCCACAAGCTCAGGCGTTTTCACTGGGCCAGGGATCATTTAAAATGGAGTGTGGCAAAATGGAAGACTGTTCTGTGGTCAGACGAGTCACGATTCGAAGTTCTTTTTGGAAATCTGGGACGCCATGTCATCCAGACCAAAGAGGACAAGGACAACCCAAGTTGTTATCAACGCTCAGTTCAGAAGCCTGCATCTTACATACTTAGGGGTAAAAATTAGCCCAGACATAACAGAGCTTTTTTCTCTTAACTATATCCCCTTAAAAAAGTATATTATCGATTCCATTGACAATTTGGCTAGAACCAATCCAACGCTATCTTGGTTCGGTCGGAAAAACCTCCTTTCCTCCTTAATACTTCCCAGACTCACATGAAATGTGAAAAAGTTCAGATCCTTCATTTGGAACGGGAAGAAGGCGAGCATCTCTTCTGCCCTACTTATTAAGCCTAGGCATGCCGGCGGGATAGGCTTACCGAGTCCTGAATTATATGGGAAAGCTACTTTTCTCTCCCGCGCATTGGTTTGGCTAGGCCCATCTCCATCCTCCCCTGTGGCTCAGATAGAACTAGAAATATTGAACAGCTAGGGCGCTTCTTCTGGGACAGGAGACAGCTCTCCTTGGCCATATGTCTTCATACCCAATTATTGGGGCCACACTGGAAGCATGGAGGTGGCTATCCTCCACACACTGCTCCATACCATTCCCTTCGCCCACTCTGACTGTAGCAGATGTACTGAATACGGCTCCTTTCACACTAAGAGACGCTACTTCAACAAGTCTGCTGTCCTCTTCAACTCCTCTAATTTCCCTTGCTCTCCCGACTGGAGAATGGATGGACACTAGTGACACAAATGCCCTCCTTAACCCTCATCCCCGAGACTTTCTCTCAGTTGCTTATCTTAGGGCTTAAATAAAACAACACATTAAAGTAGGAGACCTCTTACGTCCCTTAGTCTGGCTAGAAGCCCTGGTCACCTCACAAACACTGCCCAGAAAACTTACCTCACGGTTATACAGTAGACTACGGTTACCTCCTATGTTAGCCAAGCCCTCCTTTGTCAAGCAATGGGAATTAGATCTAAGTATCACATTTCCCTTCGAGTCCCTGCCTAAACTCCTTGACTCCCCCCACAGTGTCTCTCGCTGTGTCAGGATCCGGGAAAATAGCTACAAAATTCTCACAAGGTGGTACAATACGCCTGATAAGTAGGGATGAGCGAACTCGAACTGTATAGTTCGGGTTCGTACCGAATTTTGGGGTGTCCGTGACACGGACCCGAACCCGGACATTTTCGTAAAAGTCCGGGTTCGGGTTCGGTGTTCGTCGCTTTCTTGGCGCTTTTGTGACGCTTTCTTGGCGCTTTTTGAAAGGCTGCAAAGCAGCCAATCAACAAGCGTCATACTACTTGCCCCAAGAGGCCGTCACAGCCATGCCTACTATTGGCATGGCTGTGATTGGCCAGAGCACCATGTGACCCAGCCTCTATTTAAGCTGGAGTCACATAGCGCCGCCCGTCACTCTGCTCTGATTAGCGTAGGGAGAGGTTGCGGATGCGACAGTAGGGCGAGATTAGGCAGATTAACTCCTCCAAAGGACTTCACTTGATTAATCGATCGATCTGCAGCTGTGCATCATTGAGCTGCTGATACTCAAATGCTCACTCACTGTTTTTAGGCTGCCCAGACCGTTTGTCAGTCACTTTTTTCTGGGGTGATCGGCGGCCATTTTGTGTCTTGTGCGGTGCTGCGACCAAGTGCATCCAAGCTGCGACCAAGTGCATTTAACCCTCAATGGTGTGGTTGTTTTTTGGCTAAAGCCTACATCAGGGTGAAGCTGTCACACCAAGTGCATTTAACCAGCAATAGTCTGTT
This sequence comes from Bufo gargarizans, assembly GCF_014858855.1. Taxonomy (NCBI): domain Eukaryota; kingdom Metazoa; phylum Chordata; class Amphibia; order Anura; family Bufonidae; genus Bufo; species Bufo gargarizans. The sequence goes on along the minus strand of NC_058081.1, from coordinate 685,401,506 downwards.
CATTTTTTGGCCATATACTAAATCAGGGGCAAGCTGCGCCTGTCACCAAGTGCATTTAACCCTCAATGGTGTGGTTGTTTTTTGGCTAAAGCCTACATCAGGGTGAAGCTGTCACACCAAGTGCATTTAACCAGCAATAGTCTGTTCATTTTTTGGCCATATACTAAATCAGGGGCAAGCTGCGCCTGTCACCAAGTGCATTTAACCCTCAATGGTGTGGTTGTTTTTTGGCTAAAGCCTACATCAGGGTGAAGCTGTCACACCAAGTGCATTTAACCAGCAATAGTCTGTTCATTTTTTGGCCATATACTAAATCAGGGGCAAGCTGCGCCTGTCACCAAGTGCATTTAACCCTCAATGGTGTGGTTGTTTTTTGGCTAAAGCCTACATCAGGGTGAAGCTGTCACACCAAGTGCATTTAACCAGCAATAGTCTGTTCATTTTTTGGCCATATACTACATCAGGGGCAAGCTGCGCCCGTCACCAAGTGCATTTAACCCTCAGTAGTGTGGTTGGTCAAGCTGTGACACCAAGTGCATTTAACCAGCAATAGTCTGTTCATTTTTTGGCCATATACTACATCAGGGGCAAGCTGCGCCCGTCACCAAGTGCATTTAACCAGCAATAGTGTGGTTATTTTTTGGCCATATCCCAGTCTAATTCTGTCACTAAATCCATACCGGTCACCCAGCGCCTAAATACTAGGCCTCAAATTTATATCCCGCTAAATCTCTCGTTACCGCTGTCCTGTTGTAGCTGGGAAAGTTATTTAGTGTCCGTCAAAGCACATTTTTTGTTCTGGGTTGAAGTACAATTCCCAATTTAGCAATTTCATAATTTAGTGGTTCCTGCTATATCAGAGCTATTTGAAATCTATCCCTAAAAGGGTATATAATATTCAAGGTGCACATAGGGTCATTCAGAATAACTTCACACACACGCTACTGTGCATTTCCAAGTCTAATTCTGTCACTAAATCCATACCGGTCACCCAGCGCCTAAATACTAGGCCTCAAATTTATATCCCGCTAAATCTCTCGTTACCGCTGTCCTGTTGTAGCTGGGAAAGTTATTTAGTGTCCGTCAAAGCACATTTTTTGTTCTGGGTTGAAGTACAATTCCCAATTTAGCAATTTCATAATTTAGTGGTTCCTGCTATATCAGAGCTATTTGAAATCTATCCCAAAAAGGGTATATAATATTCAAGGTGCACATAGGGTCATTCAGAATAACTTCACACACACACGCTACTGTGCATTTCCAAGTCTAATTCTGTCACTAAATCCATACCGGTCACCCAGCGCCTAAATACTAGGCCTCAAATTTATATCCCGCTAAATCTCTCGTTACCGCTGTCCTGTTGTAGCTGGGAAAGTTATTTAGTGTCCGTCAAAGCACATTTTTTGTTCTGGGTTGAAGTACAATTCCCAATTTAGCAATTTCATAATTTAGTGGTTCCTGCTATATCAGAGCTATTTGAAATCTATCCCTAAAAGGGTATATAATATTCAAGGTGCACATAGGGTCATTCAGAATAACTTCACACACACGCTACTGTGCATTTCCAAGTCTAATTCTGTCACTAAATCCATACCGGTCACCCAGCGCCTAAATACTAGGCCTCAAATTTATATCCCGCTAAATCTCTCGTTACCGCTGTCCTGTTGTAGCTGGGAAAGTTATTTAGTGTCCGTCAAAGCACATTTTTTGTTCTGGGTTGAAGTACAATTCCCAATTTAGCAATTTCATAATTTAGTGGTTCCTGCTATATCAGAGCTATTTGAAATCTATCCCAAAAAGGGTATATAATATTCAAGGTGCACATAGGGTCATTCAGAATAACTTCACACACACGCTTCTGTGCATTTCCAAGTCTAATTCTGTCACTAAATCCATACCGGTCACCCAGCGCCTAAATACTAGGCCTCAAATTTATATCCCGCTGAATTTGATTACAATACATTGGGCCAAATAATATATTTGTTGTTGTGGTGAACCATAACAATGAGAAAAACATCTAGTAAGGGACGCGGACGTGGACATGGTCGTGGTGGTGTTAGTGGACCCTCTGGTGCTGGGAGAGGACGTGGCCGTTCTGCCACATCCACACGTCCTAGTGTACCAACTACCTCAGGTCCCAGTAGCCGCCAGAATTTACAGCGATATATGGTGGGGCCCAATGCCGTTCTAAGGATGGTAAGGCCTGAGCAGGTACAGGCATTAGTCAATTGGGTGGCCGACAGTGGATCCAGCACGTTCACATTATCTCCCACCCAGTCTTCTGCAGAAAGCGCACAGATGGCGCCTGAAAACCAACCCCATCAGTCTGTCACATCACCCCCATGCATACCAGGGAAACTGTCTCAGCCTCAAGTTATGCAGCAGTCTCTTATGCTGTTTGAAGACTCCGCTGGCAGGGTTTCCCAAGGGCATCCACCTAGCCCTTCCCCAGCGGTGAAAGACATAGAATGCACTGACGCACAACCACTTATGTTTCCTGATGATGAGGACATGGGAATACCACCTCAGCATGTCTCTGATGATGACGAAACACAGGTGCCAACTGCTGCGTCTTTCTGCAGTGTGCAGACTGAACAGGAGGTCAGGGATCAAGACTGGGTGGAAGACGATGCAGGGGACGATGAGGTCCTAGACCCCACATGGAATGAAGGTCGTGCCACTGACTTTCACAGTTCGGAGGAAGAGGCAGTGGTGAGACCGAGCCAACAGCGTAGCAAAAGAGGGAGCAGTGGGCAAAAGCAGAACACCCGCCGCCAAGAGACTCCGCCTGCTACTGACCGCCGCCATCTGGGACCGAGCACCCCAAAGGCAGCTTCAAGGAGTTCCCTGGCATGGCACTTCTACAAACAATGTGCTGACGACAAGACCCGAGTGGTTTGCACGCTGTGCCATCAGAGCCTGAAGCGAGGCATTAACGTTCTGAACCTGAGCACAACCTGCATGACCAGGCACCTGCATGCAAAGCATGAACTGCAGTGGAGTAAACACCTTAAAACCAAGGAAGTCACTCAGGCTCCCCCTGCTACCTCTTCTGCTGCTGCCGCCTCGGCCTATTCTGCTGCTGCCGCCTCGGCCTCTTCCTCCGCCTCTGGAGGAACGTTGGCACCTGCCGCCCAGCAAACAGGGGATGTACCACCAACACCACCACCACCACCTCCGTCACCAAGCGTCTCAACCATGTCACACGCCAGCGTTCAGCTCTCCATCTCACAAACATTTGATAGAAAGCGTAAATTCCCACCTAGCCACCCTCGATCCCTGGCCCTGAATGCCAGCATTTCTAAACTACTGGCCTATGAAATGCTGTCATTTAGGCTGGTGGACACAGACAGCTTCAAACAGCTCATGTCGCTTGCTGTCCCACAGTATGTTGTTCCCAGCCGGCACTACTTCTCCAAGAGAGCCGTGCCTTCCCTGCACAACCAAGTATCCGATAAAATCAAGTGTGCACTGCGCAACGCCATCTGTAGCAAGGTCCACCTAACCACAGATACGTGGACCAGTAAGCACGGCCAGGGACGCTATATCTCCCTAACTGCACACTGGGTAAATGTAGTGGCAGCTGGGCCCCAGGCGGAGAGCTGTTTGGCGCACGTCCTTCCGCCGCCAAGGATCGCAGGGCAACATTCTTTGCCTCCTGTTGCCACCTCCTCCTTCTCGGCTTCCTCCTCCTCTTCTTCCACCTGCTCATCCAGTCAGCCACACACCTTCACCACCAACTTCAGCACAGCCCGGGGTAAACGTCAGCAGGCCATTCTGAAACTCATATGTTTGGGGGACAGGCCCCACACCGCACAGGAGTTGTGGCGGGGTATTGAACAACAGACCGACGAGTGGTTGCTGCCGGTGAGCCTCAAGCCCGGCCTGGTGGTGTGTGATAATGGGCGAAATCTCGTTGCAGCTCTGGGACTAGCCAATTTGACGCACATCCCTTGCTTGGCGCATGTGCTGAATTTGGTGGTGCAGAAGTTCATTCACAACTACCCCGACATGTCAGAGCTGCTGCATAAAGTGCGGGCCGTCTGTTCGCGCTTCCGGCGTTCACATCCTGCTGCTGCTCGCCTGTCTGCGCTACAGCGTAACTTCGGCCTTCCCGCTCACCGCCTCATATGCGACGTGCCCACCAGGTGGAACTCCACCTTGCACATGCTGGACAGACTGTGCGAGCAGCAGCAGGCCATAGTGGAGTTTCAGCTGCAGCACGCACGGGTCAGTCGCACTACAGAACAGCACCACTTCACCACCAATGACTGGGCCTCCATGCGAGACCTGTGTGCCCTGTTGCGCTGTTTCGAGTACTCCACCAACATGGCCAGTGGCGATGACACCGTTATCAGCGTTACAATACCACTTCTATGTCTCCTTGAGAAAACACTTAGGGCGATGATGGAAGAGGAGGTGGCCCAGGAGGAGGAGGAGGAGGAGGAGGAAGAGGGGTCATTTTTAGCACTTTCAGGCCAGTCTCTTCGAAGTGACTCAGAGGGAGGTTTTTGGCAACAGCAGAGGCCAGGTACAAATGTGGCCAGCCAGGGCCCACTACTGGAGGACGAGGAGGACGAGGATGAGGAGGAGGTGGAGGAGGATGAGGATGAAGCATGGTCACAGCGGGGTGGCACCCAACGCAGCTCGGGTCCATCACTGGTGCGTGGCTGGGGGGAAAGGCAGGACGATGACGATACGCCTCCCACAGAGGACAGCTTGTCCTTACCCCTGGGCAGCCTGGCACACATGAGCGACTACATGCTGCAGTGCCTGCGCAACGACAGCAGAGTTGCCCACATTTTAACCTGTGTGGACTACTGGGTTGCCACCCTGCTGGATCCACGCTACAAAGACAATGTGCCCACCTTACTTCCTGCACTGGAGCGTGATAGGAAGATGCGCGAGTACAAGCGCACGTTGGTAGACGCGCTACTGAGAGCATTCCCAAATGTCACAGGGGAACAAGTGGAAGCCCAAGGCCAAGGCAGAGGAGGAGCAAGAGGTCGCCAAGGCAGCTGTGTCACGGCCAGCTCCTCTGAGGGCAGGGTTAGCATGGCAGAGATGTGGAAAACTTTTGTCAACACGCCACAGCTAACTGCACCACCACCTGATACGCAACGTGTTAGCAGGAGGCAACATTTCACTAACATGGTGGAACAGTACGTGTGCACACCCCTCCACGTACTGACTGATGGTTCGGCCCCATTCAACTTCTGGGTCTCTAAATTGTCCACGTGGCCAGAGCTAGCCTTTTATGCCTTGGAGGTGCTGGCCTGCCCGGCAGCCAGCGTTTTGTCTGAACGTGTATTCAGCACGGCAGGGGGCGTCATTACAGACAAACGCAGCCGCCTGTCTACAGCCAATGTGGACAAGCTGACGTTCATAAAAATGAACCAGGCATGGATCCCACAGGACCTGTCCGTCCCTTGTCCAGATTAGACATTAACTACCTCCCCATAACCATATATTATTGGACTCCAGGGCACTTCCTCATTCAATCCTATTTTTATTTTCATTTTACCATTATATTGCGAGGCTACCCAAAGTTGAATGAACCTCTCCTCTGCCTGTGTGCTAGGCCTAAATATATGCCAATGGACTGTTGCAGTGGTGGCTGACGTGAAGCCTCATTCTCTGCTATGACATGCAGACTAATTCTCTGCTGACATGAAGCCAGATTGTCTGTTACGGGACCTCTCTCCTCTGCCTGGGTGCTGGGCCTAAATTTATGACAATGGACTGTTGCAGTGGTGGCTGACGTGAAGCCTGATTCTCTGCTATGACATGCAGACTGATTCTCTGCTGACATGAAGCCAGATCCTCTGATACGGGACCTCTCTCCTCTGCCTGGGTGCTAGGCCTAAATATATGCCAATGGACTGTTGCAGTGGTGGCTGACGTGAAGCCTCATTCTCTGCTATGACATGCAGACTAATTCTCTGCTGACATGAAGCCAGATTGTCTGTTACGGGACCTCTCTCCTCTGCCTGGGTGCTGGGCCTAAATTTATGAAAATGGACTGTTGCAGTGGTGGGTGACGTGAAGCCTCATTCTCTGCTATGACATGCAGACTGATTCTCTGCTGACATGAAGCCAGATTGTCTGTTACGGGACCTCTCTGCTCTGCCTGTGTGCTAGGCCTAAATATATGCCAATGGACTGTTGCAGTGGTGGGTGACGTGAAGCCTCATTCTCTGCTATGACATGCAGACTGATTCTCTGCTGACATGAAGCCAGATTGTCTGTTACGGGACCTCTCTCCTCTGCCTGTGTGCTAGGCCTAAATATATGCCAATGGACTGTTGCAGTGGTGGCTGACGTGAAGCCTCATTCTCTGCTATGACATGCAGACTAATTCTCTGCTGACATGAAGCCAGATTGTCTGTTACGGGACCTCTCTCCTCTGCCTGGGTGCTGGGCCTAAATTTATGACAATGGACTGTTGCAGTGGTGGCTGACGTGAAGCCTGATTCTCTGCTATGACATGCAGACTGATTCTCTGCTGACATGAAGCCAGATCCTCTGTTACGGGACCTCTCTCCTCTGCCTGGGTGCTGGGCCTAAATTTATGACAATGGACTGTTGCAGTGGTGGCTGACGTGAAGCCTGATTCTCTGCTATGACATGCAGACTGATTCTCTGCTGACATGAAGCCAGATCCTCTGTTACGGGACCTCTCTCCTCTGCCTGGGTGCTAGGCCTAAATATATGCCAATGGACTGTTGCAGTGGTGGCTGACGTGAAGCCTCATTCTCTGCTATGACATGCAGACTAATTCTCTGCTGACATGAAGCCAGATTGTCTGTTACGGGACCTCTCTCCTCTGCCTGGGTGCTGGGCCTAAATTTATGACAATGGACTGTTGCAGTGGTGGCTGACGTGAAGCCTGATTCTCTGCTATGACATGCAGACTGATTCTCTGCTGACATGAAGCCAGATCCTCTGTTACGGGACCTCTCTCCTCTGCCTGGGTGCTGGGCCTAAATTTATGACAATGGACTGTTGCAGTGGTGGCTGACGTGAAGCCTCATTCTCTGCTATGACATGCAGACTAATTCTCTGCTGACATGAAGCCAGATTGTCTGTTACGGGACCTCTCTCCTCTGCCTGGGTGCTGGGCCTAAATTTATGACAATGGACTGTTGCAGTGGTGGCTGACGTGAAGCCTGATTCTCTGCTATGACATGCAGACTGATTCTCTGCTGACATGAAGCCAGATCCTCTGTTACGGGACCTCTCTCCTCTGCCTGGGTGCTGGGCCTAAATTTATGAAAATGGACTGTTGCAGTGGTGGGTGACTTGAAGCCTCATTCTCTGCTATGACATGCAGACTGATTCTCTGCTGACATGAAGCCAGATTGTCTGTTACGGGACCTCTCTCCTCTGCCTGTGTGCTAGGCCTAAATATATGCCAATGGACTGTTGCAGTGGTGGCTGACGTGAAGCCTCATTCTCTGCTATGACATGCAGACTAATTCTCTGCTGACATGAAGCCAGATTGTCTGTTACGGGACCTCTCTCCTCTGCCTGTGTGCTAGGCCTAAATATATGCCAATGGATTGTTGCAGTGGTGGCTGACGTGAAGCCTCATTCTCTGCTATGACATGCAGACTGATTCTCTGCTGACATGAAGCCAGATTGTCTGTTACGGGACCTCTCTCCTCTGCCTGGGTGCTAGGCCTAAATATATGCCAATGGACTGTTGCAGTGGTGGCTGACGTGAAGCCTGATTCTCTGCTATGACATGCAGACTGATTCTCTGCTGACATGAAGCCAGATCCTCTGTTACGGGACCTCTCTCCTCTGCCTGGGTGCTGGGCCTAAATATATGCCAATGGACTGTTGCAGTGGTGGCTGACGTGAAGCCTGATTCTCTGCTATGACATGCAGACTGATTCTCTGCTGACATGAAGCCAGATCCTCTGTTACGGGACCTCTCTCCTCTGCCTGGGTGCTGGGCCTAAATTTATGACAATGGACTGTTGCAGTGGTGGCTGACGTGAAGCCTGATTCTCTGCTATGACATGAAGACTGATTCTCTGCTGACATGATGCCAGATTGTCTGTTACGGGACCTCTCTCCTCTGCCTGGGTGCCGGGGCCTAAATATCTGAGAATGGACTGTTCCAGTGGTGGGTGACGGGAAGCCAGATTCTCTGCTATGGAACCTCTCTCCAATTGATTTTGGTTAATTTTTATTTATTTAATTTTAATTTTAATTCATTTCCCTATCCACATTTGTTTGCAGGGGATTTACCTACATGTTGCTGCCTTTTGCAGCCCTCTAGCCCTTTCCTGGGCTGTTTTACAGCCGTTTTAGTGCCGAAAAGTTCGGGTCCCCATTGACTTCAATGGGGTTCGGGTTCGGGACGAAGTTCGGATCGGGTTCGGATCCCGAACCCGAACATTTCCGGGATGTTCGGCCGAACTTCTCGAACCCGAACATCCAGGTGTTCGCTCAACTCTACTGATAAGACATCGAGATACGCTGGACAGGCTTCTGACATATGCTGGAGGTGCCTTGGGGAGAGAGGAACCTTCCTCCATGTTTGGTGGTCTTGCCCCCCCATCCAGAAATGGTGCCGCGAAATCTTTTTGGTGGCAAATAGTGTCTGTGGTACAAAGCTCCAGCCTTCGCCGCAAATTGCCCTTCTCTCATTTTCCCAAGAGAAGAGGAAGGCCAAACCACCTTTTGTGTTCACACAGATGATTTTGGCGGCCCGCCTTCAACTCCCCAAACTCTGGCTCCAGACTACTGTACCATCTCTAGAGCAGTGGAAGCAAAAAATCGACCAGATCTACAGATTCGAGGAACTTTCCTCATGGGAATCCCACACACATTTGACTTTCCTCAAAAAATGGTCACTGTGGGCTAAATACAGATCCCCCTAATCTGAGTTCCCTCCTTGGAACTGAAGTTAACTGCTATAACTCACTAACTCACTAACTACTGAACACAAATTTGCTCCACGTCTTAAGCACTACCCCAATATCCTACAACCCAAACAATGGTTTATAAATTTCTCCCCGTCTGGTCTTATCACTTTCTCTAGGTACCAACCTCCTGGCTTTTTAGACACCACACCTATTGGGAATTACCATTAAAGTCAATAGAGATTGATTGATTTCCTTATTATGTACTATGCTATATACTGATCCTTACTCTGTATTTGATATGTACTTACTATTTCATTGGCGAGGCCTGCGAGCCTATACCTTGATACCCTGTTCCCCCTGTTATATTGTAAAATTTACAATAAAAATATATTTAAAAAAAAAAGAAGAAGCCTGCATCTCTGATGGTATGGGGTTGCATGAGTGCATGTGGCATGGGCAGCTTGCATGTCTGGAAAGGCACCATCTATGCAGAAAAATATATTCAGGTTCTAGAACAACATATGCTCCCATCCAGACATCATCTCTTTCAGGGAAGACCCTGCATTTTTCAACAAGATAATGCCAGACCACATTCTGCATCAATCACAACATCATGGCTGCGTAGGAGAAGGATCCGGGTACTGAAATGGCCAGTCTGCAATCCAGATCTTTCACCTATAGAGAACATTTGGCGCATCATAAAGAGGAAGGTGCAACAAAGAAGGCCCAAGACGATTGAACAGTTAGAGGCCTGTATTAGACAAGAATGGGAGAGCATTCCTATTTCTAAACTTGAGAAACTGGTCTCCTCGGTCCCCAGACGTCTGTTGAGTGTTGTAAGAAGAAGGGGAGATGCCACACAGTGGTGAAAATGGCCTTGTCCCAACTTTTTGGGGATTTGTTGACACCATGAAATTCTGATTCAACATATTTTTCCCTAAAAATTGTACTTTTTCTAAGTTTAAACTTTTGTTCCGTGATTTATGTTCTATTCTGAATAAAATATTAGAAGTTGGCACCTCCACATCATTGTATTCAGTATTTATTCACGATTTGTATAGTGTCCCAACTTTTTTGGAATCCGGTTTGTAGAAATAGAAAGTATATCCAAAGTCAAACCTGATTGCATAGGAGTATATACACTCACCTAAAGAATTATTAGGAACACCTGTTCTATTTCTCATTAATGCGATTATCTAGTCAACCAATCACATGGCAGTTGCTTCAGTGCATGTAGGGTTGTGGTCCTGGTCAAGACAATCTCCTGAACTCCAAACTGAATGTCAGAATTGGAAAGAAAGGTGATTTAAGCAGTTTTGAGCGTGGCATGGTTGTTGGTGCCAGACGGGCCGGTCTGAGTATTTCACAATCTGCTCAGTTACTGGGATTTTCACGCACAACCATTTCTAGGGTTTACAAAGAATGATGTGAAAAGGAAAAAACATCCAGTATGCGGCAGTCCTGTGGGCGAAAATGCCTTGTTGATGCTAGAGGTCAGAGGAGAATGGGCCGACTGATTCAAGCTGATAGAAGAGGAACGTTGACTGAAATAACCACTCGTTACACCCGAGGCATGCAGCAAAGCATTTGTGAAGCCACAACACACACAACCTTTAGGGGGATGGGCTACAACAGCAGAAGACCCCACCGGGTACCACTCATCTCCACTACAAATAGGAAAAAGAGGCTACAATTTGCACGAGCTCACCAAAATTGGACTGTTGAAGACTGGAAAAATGTTGCCTGGTCTGATGAGTGTCGATTTCTGTTGAGACATTCAAATGGTAGAGTCCGAATTTGGCGTAAACTGAATGAGAACATGTATCCATCATGCCTTGTTACCACTGTGCAGGCTGGTGGTGGTGGTGTAATGGTGTGGGGGATGTTTTCTGGACACACTTTAGGCCCCTTAGTGCCAATTGGCCATCGTTTAAATGCCACGGGCTACTTGAGCATTGTTTCTGACCATGTCCATCCCTTCATGACCACCATGTACCCATCCTCTGATGGCTACTTCCAGCAGGATAATGCACCATGTCACAAAGCTCAAATCATTTCAAATTGGTTTCTTGAACATGAAAATGAGTTCACTGTACTAAAATGGCCCCACAGTCACCAGATCTCAACCCAATAGAGCATCTTTGGGATGTGGTGGAACGGGAGCTTCGTGCCCTGGATGTGCATCGCTCAAATCTCCATCAACTGCAAGATGCTATCCTATCAATATGGGCCAACATTTCTAAAGAATGCTATCAGCACCTTGTTGAATCAATGCCACGTAGAATTAAGGCAGTTCTGAAGGCAAAAGGGGGTCCAACACCGTATTAGTATGGTGTTCCTAATAATTCTTTAGGTGAGTGTGTATATATATATGTGTATACACACACATAAAATAAATATATAAATATATACACATACATATAATATATTATAGGGAGACTTATTACTCAGATAAATAGTGAAAGAACAATTGATAAAATGCAATGATAGCAAAAAATTCATTATATGTATCTTTAACATTAACATTAATTTATGCCTGTCACTAGCTTTATACTAGGATCGCTATAGTTGGATGTCACGGCAATGTAGCAATAGGTAAATAGTTTGACCATGTATTTCTTTTTCTTTTCAAAATCTTTTTATTGATTTTATGTCAAGATAATGGTATTCAGAAAACCGTATTGCAATAAGGACAATTCGTACAATGGTACACAAGCAAGTCCGTGCAAAAGTTGAAGCAGATTAAAACTGGAATACAAGTTGTTTGACCATGTATTTAAGTAATTAATGGAAATAGTAATGAAAATAAAAATAAATAAATAAATAAAAAAATAAAAAATTAATAATAATGGCAATAAACATTACTTGTGACAAATAAAATAAATACATAATAAAATGAACACACTAAAATGTACACATAATAAACACATGTATATAAATATAGATATATGGATAGAAAGCCCATCAGTATAAGGTGTGGAGAGATGTGTCGCTTCCCACCTCTACAAACCAAGTAAATATGCCTAGGTACCAGACTAATAAGAGGACCGACTTATATATGTGGCCATAATGTTTAATTTGTTCAGACAAACATGTGGATAATGATGAGTAGTATAATTAGTATACTGGTGCTACATGGGAAATTGTGTCACAAGGCAAAGGGTATATGCTGGGCTGAAAAGCTGTGCCAGAGGGAGAAAACATACCTGGTGGATCACAGAGGAAGCCGCTCGTTCCCCAGCACATGGGGCGTCTGGTACGCTGTGAGTTCACAGTGCGCGCACATCGCCGGAGTTTAAATTAGCCGGCATCTGAGCGCTGGTCGGGCATCGCAGCAGAGTGGGTGGAGCTGCGGTCATGATGCTGGCCGGAGGGCGGGTAGGGCTGGTGCAGGGGAGGGGATAGTCAGAAACGGGAGGACAAGAAACCGCTGGGTATTGGTGCAGATTACTGATGGTAGTTGGGTACAATAGTGACAGTTAAGTCAAGAATAATGACATTTGCTGAAATTAATACTGAAATAAATACTTGGGTGAAACAAGTACTGTATATGTATATGGGAAGATATAAGACAACCAATTGATATGAGTATGAATGTATAATTATCTGCATAATCATTGGGGAAGAGATTAATTACTCATATATGTATTAGTTGGGGGTGGGATTAAATATTATGGGATGGGTGCCCAGGGAAGGGAAGGGGGGAGGGGGTAGAAAAAGGAAGGGTGGGTGGGTTGGGGGGGGTGGAAGGCAAGGGAGGGGGAAGGAGAGCGATGTTACTTCAGCGGTGAAGTTACATTGTACTACAGCCATTTACATGGTGTATTAAAAGGAAATATACGTATGTCGTATTAGCCGTTATGTGGTGAATTGTAATTGTTATATTTTTTTGGGGGTGTATAAATAGGAAAAAGAATACGTCTTAACTGCCGTTAAGTTACATTGTACTACAGCCTTTTTTGGGAGGTATTTTATTTTATTTAAATTGAATTCTATTATAAAACAGTATGTCAGACAGGTGACAGGCCCTTCAAAGGGAACGGGCAGTGGCCAAAATGTTTCTGCAGAAGAAGGGAGGGTGGCAGCAGGAGTCACAGCGAGAGGCCTGAGCTCCCAATATCATCTAGCGGTCGTATCTTAAACAGCAACCCAGCGGTGCTTGAATGGTTGACAAGCAAGAAGCAGTGAGGGATCATGGGTACTGATGAAAAAAAAATCTAGAATATTTGCGATTACGAATATATAGCACTATATTCTAGAAATTTGCGAGTTCTCGAAGTGCCAATATTCGCGATTAACACAAGTCAGCAATCAATCACCGAAGCGATTGCCAAGAGACAACAGTATGCGTGCACTCATCCAACGGTGCAGAAGCTGAACGGCCTAGTTGCTGGTGCTGAAGTCTCTCTCTTTCCAAGTGGTGGACTCTGCACCTCTCAGAGAACTGATGGCTTGTGCCGAGCCGAGGTGGAGAGTCCCAAACCGTCATTTCTTTGCAAAAAAGGCAGCACCAGCCCTGCACAAATATGTAGAACAGAAGGTGGATCGGTCATTGAGCCTGTCGGTGTCTGACAAAGTGCACAGCAGTGCCGACGTGTGGAGCTGTAACTACGGTCAGGGAACATGCTGCTAAATCTGGCTGGCCAAGGGACAGGAGACGTAGCGACTACATCTCAGGGCCACATGAGCCCTGTGGGAGCTTAACTAGAGCAGGGCGAGGAGGAGGACATGGGTGGTTTTTCTACTCAGGTGACAGGAGAGGAGGAGCAGGAGCAGCCAGAGGAGGTACAGGTCGATGAGGAAGACGAGGCAGAGGACCCAGACACACCGTGGCAATATGGAGTGGAGATGAAGGCAGGGAGTCCCTTCGAGTCACTTGCGCAAATGGCCTGGTGCAGGCTTACTTGTTTGTGTAGTGACAGCCGAACTGTCACCATTCGGCAAAGCGGTGACTACTGGCTCTCCACCATGTTAGACCCTCGCTACCAGTCCAAATTGAGGGCCTGTTTTACACCGGCTGAGAGGGAGAACAAACTGAACTATTATAGATACATCCTATGTAGTCAGTTAACCGCTGCCTATGTACGCCATCACCCATCCTCACGCAGGTTTGACCGGAGGGGGCCTTGGCGCTCATGTTCCACTGCCATGGCTGCTAGGGGGGAAAGAGCAGCTTCAGTACCAGCTCCATCAGCAGCAACTTAGGTCTAGAGTCGCTGATGAGCAGTTTTATTCACCCGCCTACTGAAGAAACTACTCACCAGCAGCAGCAGGTAGACATAGAACCTGAATCAGCAGGTGGTGGCATAATTGGCGTGCACTCTGCCACCCCACATCGAATATCCCCTGGACTACTGGGCAGCCAAACTCTATTTGTGGCCGCAACTGGTTGAGTTTGCCCTGGACAAGCTTTCCTGCTCGGCCAGCAGTGTGGCATCAGAGCGGGTGTTTAGTGGGGCGGGGGGCCATAGTTACCCCAAGGAGAACTCGCCTGTCCACCCAAATTGTAGAGAAACAGACCTTTGTGAAGATGAATCAGGCGTGGATCAGCCAAGATTTTCAAACAGTGCCTGATGCATCAGACTAGATCATCCATGGTGCCACACCTACACTTTGACAAAAGAGACCGGTTTCTTCTGGCTACCTGCTTCAGCTACTACTCTGATGCTTGTATTAAACAAAATATTGGGAAGCTCACCAGAATAGAGCACGACCGGCTACCATCCAATAGCTACTACAACCTAATAAATATACCGATGGTCGGCTCACAAGAAGTCAAAAATCCTTATTTATTATTATCTCTAAATAAACACAACTATAATAAAATAGTCAATACAACAAATGCACTTAGAATAAAAACATGTATGAATATCAATATACAATAAGTTAAAATTGGTCTCGGTCCTTCCTATGTGGTGGGTTACGGAGCTCACGCAACCCACAATTTTATAATACAGCTGCAATATTTTATAAACTGAAGAAATAATATCAAATACTTCAAATATATATAAATTAAAATAAAAAATAAGAATAAAAATAAAAATGAAAATAATAGTTAGGGGTTTTCTTTGATTGATAGAGAAGCTGGTGCCAGTGGGAGGAGGCAGGCTGGAATGCCCATGTGCAAAACAGTATGTGGGCTGCATCGGTAGGACCCTCAAAGTTAGGATATCTGAACACATAAACAATATTAGAAAGGGCTACGAGAAACACACGCTGTCCCATCGCTTTAAATTACATCATGCCAGTGATCCAACAGGCTTAAACTTTGCAGCTCTCCAGTCTGTTAAGAAGGATTGGAGCGGAGGTGATGAAAATGAATTTGGAACTATTTTACCCAAGGGACGCAATTCAGAACTGGAGATTTTCTGATTTTTATAGATGGCCCAGTGGCATGTTTACACGACATGCCAATGCGAGGCTGTTTTACCAGCGCATCGACATAACCTGCATCTTCCCACTGGCACCAGATTCTCTACTAATCAAAGAAAAACCCCACCTATTATTTTCATTGTTATTTATTATTCTTATTTTTTATTTTTAGATTTATTTTAATTTTGACTTTTATTTTTATTTTAATTTTTTTCAGTATTTGCATTTTATTTTCATATATATATATATTTCTCTGGCCATTGACAGCCTCTATATCTATATTTATCAAATAATTTCACAATTCATATGACATCTGCCACTATTACAATGGATATAAGCTATAGCGAAAGCTAATATAGCAACTGTAAATGTGAAGACGCATAATGTGAATAAAATACTGAAGTATGTAAGACATGACACCATAAGTCACGGTCCGGTCTAGGTTTTAAATTAGTCACTGGCTCTATATAAGGAGCGGTATGTCCCTCTTTTTCCACATATATCTTTCTGCCACTGAGGAAGAAACCCTTGTGGTTTTGAAACGCGTCTGGCGATATTATTTGAACAGCTGCATTCTTTTGAAATCTACACCACGCATGCGCGAAGTGCCGCCACCAGCGAGAGATACGGGCCATACGCAACACAGATTCCAGCAGGTGCCACTCCGCAGACGGATTCACAGGCAACCGGTAAGAAGCGCAGTTGCGCTCAATACTGTGTGAGAACGATACAAAAGAGATCAAGCATACGGCAGCATATGCAAGGCGAGTGAACCGGCACACGTGTGAGTGAACTCAAACTCAGGCGCTGCGTGTATACTAGTCCATTACAATCAGTCTAGAAACCATTATAGTTCACTTACCCTCCGGAGAGGTGTATATATATCCTGCCTCATTTCAGCCTTTTTTCTGCACAGCCATACTGGACATTACCTCAAAGTGAAAGGCTTGCAGGACATTCTTTGCATTCTATTACAAATTAATCTGAATGAAGTATTTGATATTATTTCTTCAGTTTATAAAATATTCCAGCTGTACTATAAAATTGTGGGTTTCGTGAGCTCCGCAACCCACCACATAGGAGGGACCGTGAACAATTTTCACTTATTGTATATTGATATTCATACATGATTTTATTCTAAGTGCATTTGTTGTATTGACTATTTTATTATAGTTGTGTTTATTTAGAGATAATAAATAAGGATTTTTGACTATTCTGATGCTGCTACCCGCCTGAAGGCACACCTGCTGCCAGGTGCTCGTACTGCCACCCACCATCTTCAGCTTGTACTGGTATTGCCACCCACCTCAACACTATGTCACTGGGCCACTGTGTGGTCTCCTTATGCTGCTGCCACCTCAACATTATGTCACTAGGCCACTGTGTAGTCACCTCATGCTGCTGCCACCTCCCACTCTGTGGTCTCCTCATGCTGCTTCAACCTCAACACTATGTCACTGGGCCACTCTGTGGTCTCCTCATGCTGCTTCCACCTCAACATTATGTCACTAGGCCACTGTGTAGTCACCTCATGCTGCTGCCACCTCCCACTCTGTGGTCGCCTCATGCCGCTGCTACCTCAATACTATGTCACTGGGCCACTCTGTGGTTTCCTCATGCTGCTGTTACATTACCACTGTATGGTCTCCTCATGCGGCTGCCACATCACCACTCTGTGGTCTTGTCATGCTGCCACCTCAACACTATGTCACTGGTCCACTCTATGGTCTCCTCATGCTGCTGCCACCTCAACACTATGTCACTGAGCCACTCTGTGGTCTTCTCATGCTGCTGCCACCTCAACACTATGTCACTGAGCCACTCTGTGGTCTTCTCATGCTGCTGCCACCTCAACACCATGTCACTGGGCCACTCCATAGTCTCCCCATGCTGCTGCCACATCACCACTCTGTCATTGGGACACTCTGTGGACTTCTCATGCTTTTCCCACCCCCCTACTCCATGACTGGCCCACTATTTTGCCTTTTTTGGCCTGGCTAACATCATAATTTATTTGACCCTTCTTCTGATCTGTCAGAAGTAAGGACAAATGAGACACACAACGGATCCTGTCTGTGTAGCAGCTGTAAGACCTGTATGACATGGTTCCTATGTTGCATCAGAATTGGCTTCTGATTTGGAAGCCAAAAGCAGGAGTGGGTACAAAACACAGAAGATATGCAAATATTTAATTCATGTGTCATCTCTGTTTTGGATCCACTCCTTTTTTTTTGGCATTAGCAATACTGATGGATTACTGACCAAATACTGAGTAAAGGCGGATGCTCAACAGACAGGATCCGTTTTTTGGGGGTTCTGATGGATCAGAAGAAGGGCAAAATAATCAGTGACGCCAACACAAACTTACTGATGACACCCTCTCCACTCTGTCGGGGGAGGGGCTCTACTTGTATACATGTTTAATAGAGCAGAGTCTGTAGACATCTATGTGAAATCAGCTGATAATGGTGTAAAAGGAGTGCACTCACGCTATAGTATGATCTTGGGCCTCTGCACGGTTCTTTTTACCTGGCGCTAACATTGACCTGTAAGCCTGAGTTCACACTTGAGTTATTTGGTCAGTAACTGCCCAAATGAGTGAGGTCTGCAGTGATTCTAAGAGCGACGCCAGTCATCTGCGTGTTATACGGACTCACAGTATTGTTTCACTACCACAGCAGACTCCCTATGCGTGTTACTGCAAGGCCCAGTGTTCTACACCACTATACAGGCTCTCTGCAGCCAGGAAATAGCAATTTTTTAACACGATTCACCACAAATAAATTCTGATCGAATCAAATCTTTTCGGGAAATTCAGCAAACCAACTGAATTGAATTCTTGAGAAATGGCAATATCTGGAATGAGACAGATCCGTCACGAAAATATAAATTATATTACTAAGGCCTCATGCACACGACCGTTGTGTGCATCCGTGGCCGTTGTGCCGTTTTCAGTTTTTTTTCGCGGACCCATTGACTTTCAATGGGTCCGTGGAAAAATCGGAAAATGCACCGTTTTGCAGCCGAGGCCGTGATCCGTGTATCCTGTCCGTTAAAAAAATATGACCTGTCCTATTTTTTTGACGGACAGCGGACCCATTCAAGTCAATGGGTCCGTGAAAGAACACGGATGCACACAAGATTGGCATCCGTGTCCGTGATCCGTGGCCGTAGGTTGCTTTCATACAGACGGATCCGAAGATCCGTCTGCATAAAAGCTTTTTCAGATCTAAGTTTTCACTTCGTGAAAACTCATATCCGACAGTATATTCTAACACAGAAGCGTTCCCATGGTGATGGGGACGCTTCTAGTTAGAATACACTACAAACTTTGTACAAGACTGCCCCCTGCTGCCTGGCAGCACCCGATCTCTTACAGGGGGATATGATAGCACAATTAACCCCTCAGGTGCGGCACCTGAAGGGGTTAATTGTACTATCATATTCCCCTGTAAGAGATCAGGGCTGCCAGGCAGCAGGGGGCAGACCCCCCCCTCCCCAGTTTGAATATCGTTGGTGGCACAGTGTGCGCCCCCCATCGGGCCCCCCCTTCCTCCCTCTATTGTTAGAAATCGTTGGTGGCACAGTGTGCGCCCACCATCGCCCCCCCTCCCTCCCTCTATTGTAATAAATCGTTGGTGGCACAGTGTGCGCCCACCATCGGCCCCCCCTCTCTCTATAGCAGTAACAACATTGGTGGCAGTGTGCGGCCTCTCATCTCCCCCCCCCCCTCCCCGATCATTGGTGGCAGCGTGGTTCCGATCGGAGTCCCAGTTTAATCGCTGGGGCTCCGATCGGTAACCATGGCAACCAGGACGCTACTGCAGTCCTGGTTGCCATGGTTACTTAGCAATAGTACAATAGTAGAAGATTCATAGTTACCTGCTTGCTGCTGCGATGTCTGTGTCCGGCCGGGAGCTCCACCTACTGGTAAGTGACAGGTCTGTGCGGCGCATTGCTAAAGAACTGTCACTTACCAGTAGGAGGAGCTCCCGGCCGGTCACAGACATCGCAGCAGCAAGCAGGTAAGTATGAATCTTCTACAATTGTACTATTGCTAAGTAACCATGGCAACCAGGGCTGCAGTAGCTTCCTGGTTGCCATGGTTACCGATCGGAGCCCCAGCAATTAAACTGGGACTCCGATCGGAACTACTCTGCCACCAATGATGGGGGGGGGGGAATGGGAGGCCGCACACTGCCACCAATGTTGTTACTGCTATAGAGGGAGGGGGGGCGATGGTGGGCGCACACTGTGCCACCAACGATTTATTACAATAGAGGGAGGGAAGGGGGGGCGATGGTGGGCGCACACTGTGCCACCAACGATTTATTACAATAGAGGGAGGAAGGGGGGGGGCCCGATGGTGGGCGCACACTGTGCCACCAACGATATTCAAACTGGGGGGGGTCTGCCTGGCAGCCCTGATCTCTTACAGGGGGATATGATAGTACAATTAACCCCTTCATGTGCGGCACCTGAGGAGTTAATTGTGCTGATCACAGCCCCCTGTAAGAGATCAGGTGCTGCCAGGCAGCAGGGGGCAGTCATGTACACAGTTTGTAGTATATTCTAACTAGAAGCGTCCCCATCACCATGGGAACGCCTCTGTGTTAGAATATACTGTCGGAAATGAGTTTCACGATGTAGCTCATATCCGACAGTATATTCTAACATAGAGGCGTTCCCATGGTGATGGGGACGCTTCAAGTTATGTTCGGGTGTCCGCCTGGCCGTGCGGAGGCAAGCGGATCCGTCCAGACTTATAATGTAAGTCAATGGGGACGGATCCGTTTGAAGATGACACACTGTGGCTCAATTTTCAAACGATCCGTCCCCCATTGACTTTCAATGTAAAGTCTGGACGGATCCGTCTGAGGCTACTTTCACATTTAGAAATGTTTTAACAATATAATGCAGACGGATCCGCTCTGAACGGAGCCACCGTCTGCATTATATGAATGCAAGTGTGAAAGTAAAGGGACTCCTGACTTTACATTGAGTCAATGGGGACGGATCCGTTTGCAATTGCACCATATTGTGTCAACCTCAAACGGATCCGTCCCCATTGACTTGCATTGTAATTCAGGACGGATCCGTTTGGCTCCGCACGGCCAGGCGGACACCAAAATGACTTTTTTTTCATGTCCGTGGATCCTCCAAAAATCAAGGAAGACCCACGGACGAAAAAACGGTCACGGATCACGGACCCACGGACCCCGTTTTTGCGGACCGTGAAAAAAAACTGTCGTGTGCAGGGGGCCTAATTTACTCTAGTAAACAAACGTGTCTAAAACATTGTAGCAACATTTATATTTTCAGGTTCATATCTGTCCAGAAGTTAAAAATGGCACATGCACGTCAGATAATATCACCCTGAAAAATGAGTTGGAAATCACTTTCTGCATTTGGTGCGGTTTATTAGCTGAGCACTATATAGCAGCATTATTTGAGTCTCTATATTATTGTTGTTATTATTAATATTATTATTATTATTATTATTATTTGGACAGGAAATGTTGAGAATTAGATATGAGTGAATATTTTTAAATTAGTTTTCAAGCTATTTCTAAGGAATCAGCTGCAAGATTTGATTTGGGTACAAATAAATTTGACCTGAAAGTTCTCAGATTGCCTGAAACATTGATGTGACTTCCTGGGGTCTTCTAGGACTGTATCCAAGCTCCTACCACCAAGACAGTATTATTAATGTCAATATGACAGTGACATATATGGCCATGGGTAAATGGGTGATGGTAACAAACAGCCTGTTTAATAACACATTGTCAGATTTGTTACGCTTAAAAAAATATATAAAAAAAGATCCAAAAAACTACCAGCTATTGGGGGCCGATGTCTGCCCGTGGTATAAGAAAAAACAATGTCTTGTGCTGATCAAGCATTCCAAATATTCACCATTTTTTAAGAGGAGCAGCAGTACAGTATGTAACCGGACAGACAAGGCTGTGTAGGGGCAGTAGTAGCGGCAGCAAGAGGAAGCAGCAGCAGCAATAAAGTATGGAATCTAATGAGCAGGCAATCAGTAGCAATGGCATCATTGGGATAGCGATATATAGCCACTGTCAGCAATGACAGATGTATTCATTGGCATCAGGTGGAGGTGTATAAAAATCCTCATGGATCCATGTGGCTGATTCTTTTTCACAAATGTAATGTTTTTTACACCCTCTCTGACAATACACGGGAGGCTGGACAAGACCGAAAAGAAAGAGAGCAAACTGGGCCAGTTCTGACAACAGTTCCAATATCTCTGCCCAGAAGTCCATAGGGTCAGGGAAAAAGGTATGTACCAGAGAAAGGTCACAGTCCAGGTATGGCTGAAACTGGTTGTTCAGGCTTTTCATATCAGTTTGCTTGAAAAAATGTTTTCCATAATTATTATTTTTTTACATACTATAAATTAGGCTGCTAGCTGTCTCCTGCACACTAGAAAAAAGGAGTACTGTAGCTTTAAATAGCAAAGCAAGCACAGAATTGTCGATGTCTAGCTGCAGCAGAGTAACATGCAGTACAGTAAATGACTCTGACCTGTTCCTAGCCTCACTCTATACCAATGAATTCAATCTTTAAAAATGTACGAAATATTTCCCTATAAGACTATGAATTCGCTGTATTCGTGGTCTGCCTACAAATAACTGCCTTTCTTTGCTTTATGTGTGGCAGGGACGTCCTGCCCCAGCAATCTCCAAGCTCAGAATGGCATTATTTTATTTTTTGGTATATAATGCCTATGATACATGTCTATATCCTCGCTCCTGATTATCTGAAGCTGGCTGCAAGACGTTGGCCTCTGGTCATGGGTCCTCATCTTCCCTGACCTGCTGTGCTCACCACTGTACTGCGGACACCATTTTGAGCACGATTCACATGACTCACATTTCAAAAACATCAGCCACGTTTGGAAAGGAAATTTTGGAAAATTCTAAACAAATTTTATTAGCTTCGAATTGATTTTCTCTTCTGTATTGAAAATATTTTATGATAGCAATATTTAGGCACTGAAACATTAAATAACGGTAATATTTCAGACCTGTATAGTGGTATTTGAGCACAAAAGGTGGTATTTGGGCAGTGCATAATGGGTTCTACGCAATGGTATTTCTTGGTCTATGTAAATTATGCATTTTACAACTATTATTATATTATTATTTCGGCACTTTATGGTGGTATTATATGTGCATTTTATTATTGTAGTTTTTAGGCACCATATGGAGTTATTACATGTTCATTTTGTGATTGTTATTTAGGCTTTGTATAGTGGTATTACTTGTGCACTAATATTGATACTGTTTAGGCACTCTGTATTAGTATAGTTGTTACTGCTGCGGAATATGTCAGAGAGACATAAATCTTGATTATGATTAGTATTATTTATGTATTTTTTATAGTACCATTTAGACACTTTATGGTGGCATTATATCTGCATTTTATGAATATATTATTTAGGCACCTTGTGGTGTTATTATGTCTTCATTTTATGATAGGATTATTTTGGTATTGTATCGTGGTATTTTATGCACATTTTAAACGACATCTGTCAGCAGTTTTGTACCTATGACACTGTCTGATCTGTGTCGGTCCCATGCTCATATTTTCCTGCATTGCGGAGAAAAATTATGTTTTATTATATGCAAATGATCCTTTAGAGCAAAGGGGGCGTTGCCGTTACACTTAGAGGCTCTTCTCTCTGTGTAACTGCCGTGCCCTCTGCACTTTGACAGGGCCAGGTGTGATGACTAGTGTTGAGCGAATCAAAGTTCACGAAGAGGACTTAGATCTGAATTTCAGGGAAAATTCGATTTACCGCAAAGCCGAATTTCCTCATGCTTAGCAGTAACGAAGCAATTTTCCCTAATATGACAGTAAAAAAAAAAAAAAATCACACCCATCTCATCCATTTGATTGCAAAGATTCCACCACGGCCATCTTGATTGAAGATCCTGGGCTAAGATCCTGCGGGCACATATGAACATGGGACCAACACAGATGTATTCAGCTGCCAAGTGCACATGTAACAGGTCAGCCATAGGTACAAATCTGCTGACAGAAGCTTTTGTAAGGCATTGTGCATGCTTGTATTATTTAGGCACTGCATTATACTATTATGCGGTCACTTTATGGCGATACTATACAGTGGGATGCGAAAGTTTGGGCAACCTTGTTAATCGTCGTGATTTTCCTGTATAAATCGTTGGTTGTTGCGGTAAAAAATGTCAGTTAAATCTATCATATAGGAGACACACACAGTGATATCTGAGAAGTGAAAGGAAGTTTATTGGATTTACAGAAAGTGCTATAATTGTTTAAACAAGATTAGGCAGGTGCAGACATGTGGTCACTGTTGTTGTCATTTTATTGATTCCAAAACCTTTAGAACTAATTATTGGAACTCAAATTGGCTTGGTAAGCTCAGTGACCCCTGACCTACATACACAGGTGAATCCAATTATGAGAAAGAGTATTTAAGGGGGTCAATTGTAAGTTTCCCTCCTCTTTTCATTTTCTCTGAAGAGTAGCAACATGGGGGTCTCAAAACAACTCTCAAATGACCTGAAGACAGAGATTGTTCACCATCATGGTTTAGGGGAAGGATACAGAAAGCTGTCTCAGAGATTTCAGCTGTTTCCACAATTAGGAACATATTGAGGAAATGGAAGACCACAGGCTCAGTTCAAGTTAAGGCTCGAAGTGGCCGACCAAGAAAAATCTCGGATAGAAAGAAGCGACGAATGGTGAGAACAGTCAGAGGCAACCCACAGACCAGCACCAAAGACCTACAACATCATCTTGCTGCAGGTGGAGTCACTGTGCATCGTTCAACCATTCGGTGCACTTTACACAAGGAGATGCTGTATGCGAGAGCGATGCAGAGGAAGCCTTTTCTCCGCCCACAGCACAAAAAGTGCCGCTTGAGGTGGGCTAAAGCACATTTGGAATAAGGTGCTGTGGACTGATGAAACTAAAATTGAGTTATTTGGCCATAACAAGGGGCGTTATGCATGGAGGAAAAAGAACACAGCATTCCAAGAAAAACACCTGCTACCTACAGTAAAATATGGTGGTGGTTCCATCATGCTGTGGGGCTGTGTGGCCAGTGCAGGGACTGGGAATCTTGTCAAAGTTGAGGGACGCATGGATTCCACTCAGTATCAGCAGATTCTGGAGACCAATGTCCAGGAATCAGTGACAAAGCTGAAGCTGCGCCGGGGCTGGATCTTTCAACAAGACAACGACCCTAAACACTGCTCAAAATCCACTAAGGCATTTATGCAGAGGAACAAGTACAACGTTCTGGAATGGCCATCTCAGTCCCCAGACCAGGAATATAATTGAAAATCTGTGGTGTGACTTAGAGAGCTGTCCATGCTCGGAAGCCATCAAACCTGAATGAACTAAAGATGTTTTGTAAAGAGGAATGGTCCAAAATACCTTCAACCAGAATCCAGACTCTCATTTGAACCTACAGGAAGCGTTTAGAGGCTGTAATTTCTGCAAAAGGAGGATCTACTAAATATTGATTTCATTTCTTTTTTGTGGTGCCCAAAGTTATGCACCTGCCTAATTTTGTTTAAACAATTATAGCACACTTTCTGTAAATCCAATAAACTTCATTAAATTTCTCAAATATCACTGTGTGTGTCTCCTATATCATATATTTAACTGACATTTTTTATCGTAACAACCAACGATTTACACAGGAAAATCATGACGATTAACAAGGTTGCCCAAACTTTTGCATCCCACTGTATTAGTTTTATATGGTAGAATAATTTGAGCATTCTATACATGATGAACAGGTATGTGGTATGAGGTATGTGAGCACCATGTGGCCCAATTATCTGGGCAATGTATGATTTGTGCATAGTATTTGGACGACTGCAGGCTGCTGCCCATGACCTTTCATACCCTATGCATATGTACTGTACGTGCACAT
Organism: Bufo gargarizans; assembly: GCF_014858855.1. Lineage (NCBI taxonomy): Eukaryota > Metazoa > Chordata > Amphibia > Anura > Bufonidae > Bufo > Bufo gargarizans. Next base: position 685,376,300 of record NC_058081.1, on the reverse strand, counting down.
TATCTTTGCATACAATGCACACTACCTATACGTCCTTCACACAGTGTTACTAATAGCTTTTTTTTATTGTGGATAAATACACATTAACATTTATTAAGGTTTTTATAGGACCAGAGTAAGAATCGTTAAGGCTGCAGTGACATTTACTGCTGTCATCTGACACGTTTCACTCTTAGTTCCTTGTCGGCTGACTTCACCACATCCCAAGGTGTTTTTCAAGTGCAGAAGGTAAAGACCCAGGAGCCTTCCTAGTCAATCATGAGAAGAACATATCAACTCCACGAAGATGCAAAGTTTGGTGACATTTAAAGGGGTTTTCAGGGACTTAAATATTTGTGACCTGTCCCCTGGAACCCCTACCGATCAGCTGTTTTAGTAAGCCATGGTGCTGGAACTATATGGTGGAAAGGAAGAGGAAATGCATGTTCCATCCACTGTGTAGTGGCCATTAGTGTTGAGCACGAATATTCGAATTACAAATTTTTATAGCGAATATCGCCACTTTGAGAATTCGCGAATATTTAGAATACAGTGCTATATATTTGTTATATCGAATATTTGTCATTTTTTTCCATCTGAACACATGATTCCTCTCTGCTTCTTGCTTGCGGGTCAATGAGAAGGAAGCAATGTCAAGTCCACAACAATAATTAGTGCACCAATCAGTAATCTGTAGTCAGACCTGCTAAAATGTGAAGTTGCACGAATAAAAATCCTAATCACTGCCGATTAGCGCAATCGCAAAAATATTGGAGCACTTGACTCTATCTGCATATAAAGCTATTGTAATGTTCTGCCGTGCCAACCATTTTCTCCAGTCTCAGGAAACTTATACCAGCTTGAAAAATGTAGCCAAAGTGAACCACGCCTGTTTTTCGCGTTACGAATTCGCATTACGCGATTTTTACATTGCCGATTTATTGCATTTAATAAAATAATCTTGAATTCTCAAAATTTGGGAATATATGACGAATATTCTACAAAATACTTAATATCGCTAATTCGAATATAGACCTTGCAGCTCATCACTAGTGGATCCAAGTGAATGGAAGATGATATGCTGCATGTTGATGCCGGAAACTGTAGACTGGATGGAACCTTCTTTCCATTATATAGTGCCATGTGTCCACCCCCACCTATCAGATATTCACAACCTATCCTGAGAACAGACCATCAATATCTAAGTTACCAAAAAACCCTTTAAACCCTTGTTTCTCTCTACTGAGCCAATCGTGCATGTATAAGGTGCAGGCAGGAATTTGTCCAGCAGCTGTTATGGTTTATGGCCACCTTCAACATCTCATGGTGACAACCCCTGTGTCTGTGTGTTTAGGAAAGATGGGGGGGATATACAAAGCAAATATACATCATAAAGGAATGTGTCCTGCTCAGCATACCCTCTTTGAGCCAACAAGAGAGCTAAAGCTGCTCTGGTGGACCTGGGACGTTCATGCATGAAATAGACAGCTATTCATTACAAGGGGGGAAGTCTATAATCTAAGTGCCCTACACAAACTCAAACCAAATTGTTATAACCTTTCACTTGTATAATTGTACCATCAGTGCCAGCTTTGGTTGTTTGTGGGTTTGTATTTCTTGTTTATTGTGTTCATGTTGCCACTGTTCTGTGTGTCCTGGTCCTGGTTACTTGTGGTTTGAATCGTGCCTTTCTGCTTGTATGCCTTCTCAGCATGGGCGTAGCTATAGGGGGTGCAGAGGTAGCAGTCGCTACCTGGCCCAGGAGACTGAGGGGGCCTAAAGACCCTTGTGCCACATAAGAAGACACACAACGCACTGAGGGAAGTGGGGCCCAAGCTGAACTCTTGCACCAGGGCCCATGAGCCGTTAGCTACGCCCCTGCTTCTCAGTCTTGTATTGCGAGAGTTAATCTGTTTGATTGATGTATTCATTAAGTCTGCTATATAATACTATGTTCTGTGTCAGTTTGGTGGCTGTTTCTTAAGTGTTATGACCTGCCCTGGTTGTGCAATCATGTCTTTCTGTCATGTCTTGCTTTGTTCTGTTTGAAGTCTGTTTGGGCCCTAGTCATAGTGACCAATGGCTTGTAAGGTGAAGACCATGTGTGTAACGTGTGTAAGACCTTACATGGTTGATATAAGGGGTTCATCACTCTGATAATATGGGTAAACAATGATGACTTTTTGGACTTTGCATCTAGTCATGGAAGGATAAACTGATTGGGGATCCCCAGAAGATTAGCTCAGTGTGGAAGAAGGGTTTCTGGAAATCAATTAATATCATCCTAGAAGATCTCCAAGTTAGCACTTGATTTGAATCCATCTATACATGTTGGTGGTCCTCCAGAGCAATGATTAGAGTTGAGCGGACACCTGGGGTTCCAAACTTTGAAGCACTAAAATGTGGAATAAGCTAGAGGGCTGCAAAAGACAGCAAAATGTGCTTAAGAGCATGGCAAGTGCTCTGCAAACAAATGTGGATAGGGAAATGACTTCAAATAACATAGAATACGTAAAAATTAAAAATAATAATCTTGATCTAGGAGGAGGAGGTCTATATAGAGATTAGGAGGTTGAGGAGGCCGTGGATGTGGCGGTGTAGGTGGAAGCCGCAGTGGAGGAGGAGGAGGTAGCCAATACTGGTTTTTATTTTTTATTTTATTTATTTATTTTTTTGTTCAAATTTGGGTAGACCCCAAAACATTGGGAAATTTAAAAAATAAAACAAAGAGAAAGTGCGCTGGAGTACGACAATGGCTGGGTGAGGCCGGTATACGTGTCTATTCTGCACAAGGTACGGACAAGTCCTGTGGGATCTCTAACTGGTTCATCTTAATGAACGTGAGCTTGTCCACATTGGCTGTGGACAGGCGGCTGCGCTTGTCTGTGATAACACCCTCCTGCCGTGCTAAACAAACGTTCAGACAATACACTGGCTGTAGGGCAGGCCAGCCCCTCCAAGGCGTAAACGGCAAGCTCAGGCCATCTGCCCAATTTGGAGACCCAGAAGTTGAAGGGGGCAGACCCATCAGTCAGTACGTGTAGGCGTGTGCACACATACTGCTCCAGCGTGTCGCACGTCCCTGTGACGTCCACGATCCAATTCGATAACTTCCCTATCAACTTTCGATGTTCGTTTATGTGCCTACCATGGTGATCACAGGTAACGGGGAATCAGGGTTCCATGCTGGAGAAGGAGCCTGAGAAAGGGATACCACATCCAAGGGAGGTCAATGGCTGAATTCTAATCTGGTGGAAATGTGGGACAAGTCATTGAAGCACAAAATTGCAAGGAAGGCAGCAGGCGCGCGGCAATTACCCACTCTCGACTCGGGGAGGTAGTGGCGACAAATAACAATACAGGACTCTCAAGATGCCCTGTTATTGGAATGAGTAATACAAATTTTAAGGGAATGTCACTGCGGTATTTTGGATTAGGAAACATTATACAGGAGAGGCCCTGCTACCGCTTTGTTGACTCTATATAACTTCTGCCTGATCGCATGTCCCTGTGACGTCCACGATCCAATTGGATATCTTCTCTATCATCTTTCGATGTTCTTTTTTGCACCTACCATGATGATCATGGGTAATGGGGAATCAGGGTTCCATACCGGAGAGGGAGCCTGAGAAAGGGATACCACATCCAAGGGAGGTCAATGGCTGAAATGTGATAAGGTGGAAATGTGGGACAAGTTATTGTGAAAGGAGGGGGCACGCGGCAATTAAAGACAAATATTTGAAATTTAAGTCCCTGTCACCTATGCACAGCAGGGGCTTTTCAATTGCAAAACTGTGTTCATGTCACCCACCAATTAAACAGAAGATTTAACTGAAAATAGGTCACCCACCAATGGAACAGACGATTTTTAGCACTTTCGCTCTCTGTCACCTATGCAGAGCAGGGGTTTATTCACGGCAAAACTGTGTTCATGTCACCCACCAATTAAACAGACGATTTAACTGAAAATAGGTTCCTGTCACCTATGCAGAGCAGGGGTTTATTCACGGCAAAAATGGTAAAATATCACCCAAGAATGTAACAGACGCTTTTGCACCCTGTTCCCTCTTCTGCTGTGATGGTGCCTCTGTGCGACCACCGCCTCTTCCTCCAAACTGCACACGTCACTCACATGACCTTGATTCCATGTAGGGTCGAGCACATCATTGTCCTCCACATCATCTTCCACCCACTCTTTATCCCCTGCCCTCCTTGTCGGTCTGCAGAAAGCACCAGCAGTTGGCATCTGTGTTTCGTCATCACCTGAGACGTGCTGTGATGGTCTTCCCATGTCCTCATCCTGAAACATAAGTGGTTGAGCATCGGTGCACTCAATCTCTTCCACTTCTGGGGCAGGGCTATGTGGATGGCCCACGGAAACCCTGCTAGCAGAGTCATCAAAAAGCAGAAGAGACTGCTGCATGACTTGGGGCTCAGACTGCTTGGCTGATTTGCAAGGGGGTGAGGTGAAAGACAGATGGCCATGGGCTGCAGGTGCTAACTCTGAGCTTTCAGCAGGGGACTGGGTGGGAGACAATGTGAAGGAACTGGAGGCACTGTTAGCCACCCAATCTACTATCGCCTGTACTTGTTCTGGCCTCACTAATCGCAGAGCGGCATTCTGGCCTACCAAATAATGCTGAAGGTTCTGTCACCTACTAGCACCTGAGCTCCACCAGCCACACCATGACCGGGGCCACGTCCCTTATTTGACGTTCTCCTCATTGTTTGCTCTCACCCATCAAACTTACAGATGGTTTATGTCAGGCGACAATGTAACCACCAATAGTCAACAATTAAGTTCACTGACAGTAAGGCTGTGCCGGTGTCATAAAGAGAGAAAATTTGTTGAAGTCACACAACAGTGTGACAGGCGAATTTTATACAATTACTTCACGGTCCCATAATTTTTTAATTTGTCAACAAACAATGTAACAGCAGTATTGACTGGTTGTCTTGGACTGTCAGAAATGCAGCAAAGGCCGCAAATGTACTTTATGGGGAAAAAAAAGATAATTTTTTCACCCATAATCAAACAGATGGATTACTGATTTTCTTTCACTATCACAAATGCAGTGTAGGGTGCAAATGTACTTTTTAGCAAAAAATAATAATAATTTATCCCCTCAGAATCTAACAGATGGATTTACTTGGATTGTACTTTACAGAAAAAAATGTGAATATGTCACCCCCCGGGTCCCTGAACTCACAAAACGATTCCCTATATTATTTTGCCTTCCTCTGGCACATATGCAGTGCAGGTGCACTTAAAAAATGGGTATATGTTGCCCACTGAACTAAATTATTGTCCCTGGCACATATGCAGTGTTGGTGCACTAAACTTGCACAAAATGGCCGCTGACGCCCACCTAACTAACAGACGGATAAACTTTATTTTTCTGTGTCACTTGGCTCAGGGCAGGGTACAAAAATGTTGCATTGCACCCACAAAAAAAAATCGCTGTAGATCGCAGAGTTAACAAGTTCTGATAACAGATAGATTCTGTCCTATTTTCACCCTCACAGCAGCAGCATCCTCTCCCTACACTAAGCACAGCAGAGTGACGTGCGGCGCTACATGACTCTAGCTTATATAGAGGCTGGGTCACATGCGGCACTGGCCAATCACAGCCATGCCATTAGAAGGCATGGCTGTGACGGCTTCTAAGGGCACCCAAATTAAACGCTTGTTGATTGGCTACCCTGCAGCCTTTCAAAAAAGCGCCATTAATTCTCCGAACACCGAACTCGAACCCAAACTTTTACTGAAAAGTTCGGGTTCCGGTCCGGGGTCCAAAGATTCTAAAGTTTGGTGCGAACCCGAACTTTACAGTTCGGGTTCGCTCAACCCTAGCAATGATCTCTAGTATCTGGCTATTAAAGGGGCATCCTGAGGCAAATAAAAGGGATTATGTACAGCAGATGTTCCAGTAAATGAAGAAGTACATAGAAAAAATCATCACCGACATGACTGAGGAGTTCACAGTCCGGCTGATGCCACTATAACAGAAAACCTCCACTTCATCATTTGCCTTGTCTTCCATATCCAGTATTGTCTTAGTTATTGAACATAGGAACATAGTGGTATATTGGTGGGGGCTGGTCCAGACAGCGCCATGTGCTGGTGAAACAATAATGGATAAAGGTCAATGTCTGCAATATCCACACAGTAAAGAGAAAAAGACCATCATAGGTGTCAACGAGCATCTTACAGACAAATGGACCTAACAAGCCAAGAAGAAAATGAATGCAGCATATCAGTGGCAGAAGAAAATGAGTAAGTGAAATGGAGCAATGTCAACCGTTATGGCCTTACACATAGAAAAGGCATAACAACTGATCAGTGCTAACACAACAAAGCAAAAAAGAATAGAGGAGCGAAGAAGAACCATGGGGTGGTAAACAGAGGATAAGACACGACACTGGAAACAAAAGAAAAGATTAGTGGTGGGGGAATAAATATCCTATGAGATCTCAAGACAAAACAACTTCTCTCAACGGTCATTAACATTACAAAAATATTCCCCCGGACCCCATACAGCTCAGAAAACCCCCCAGAAGAAGAGGTTGATGTGAAGTTGTCATGTATCCAAGAGAATTAATATCCTTTCAACCATTGTTAAAATCAAGATCGAAGGGGGAGGGAGGTTTCCAAGTGTGTTCTATGAAGAAACATTTTTAAAGCAGGGGAAACATCTACAAATGTGGGAATGCCAGAATGATTTTACGTTAAGGCAGTCTCATACATATCAACAGTGCCTTGACAAAGTATTCATACCCCTTGAACGTTTCCACATTTTTTCACGTTAAACCCACAAACTTAAATGTATCTTATTGGGATTTTATGTGATAGACCAACACAAAGTACAAGTATGTGGGACATGAAAAGAATTTTTAATAAATAAAAATCTGGAAGCTGTGGAGTGCATTTGTATTCAGCCCCCCTAAGTAAATATGTAGGATCACCTTTCACTGCAATTATAGCTGTAAGTCATTTAAGGGATGTCTCTATCAGCTTTGCACATCTACATGCTAAAATTGTTTGCCCATTGTTCAATAGTGATGAGCGGCATAGGCAATACTCAAATTTGCAATATTTCCGCTGAATATTTACAATTGCAATATCGGCAATGTAATGTGCATGTGCAATTTCATTACCTATAATAAACAATCACACAAAGGCTATATGCCAAAAGCTGGGTATGTGCAAGACAACAACTTTTCCATGATGAGACAGGTACATGGCAACCTTGTGTGCAATGAGATATTCAATACCAGTTCCCATCTGACTTAAAGCCAGTAAGGCTACATTCACACTTGCAGCAGAGGATTCTGGCAGGCAGTTCTGGACGCAAACGGATGCAGATCCGTCTGACAAATGCATTGCAATGCCGGATACGTCTTTCCGGTTGTCATCTGGAAAAACAGATCCAGTATTTATTTTTTTCTCATTTTTAAAAGTCTGCGTATGCGCAGATCAGGAAACCAGATCCGGCGCTAATACATTTCAATGGAAATTAATGCCAGATACGGTATTCCGGCAAGTGTTCAGGATTTTTGGCTGGAGAGAAAAATGCAGCATGCTGCGGTATTTTCTCCGGTCAAAAAACGTAAGTGAGACTGAACTGATGCATCCTGAACAGATTGCTCTCCATTCAAAATGCATTAGGATAAAACTAATCATTTTTATTTATTTTTTTAGTATTGAGCCCCTAGGACAGAACTCAATTTTTTCTTTTCTTCTTTTATTAGCCCAAAGTCGTGCTCGCACCTTGTGCAACAAAATCGTGCAGCGTGCCACACAAAAATCATGCACTAGGTCGCAGTCTATCGCAGGCCCTCTCCCAAGAGAAGGGCCCCCCACAAACCATTCCCAATCCCTCCGGGGCCGAAGCTCCTGCAAGAGACTGGGACAAACGGCAATCCTCAGCCGAAGCCAAGGGTACGCCCATCTATGCTCCCGGCGTTCGCCTAGGCTGCCACCCAGGGCGTCAGCCAGGAGCTTCAACAAGGTCTGGACTCTCCCCGGAGGGAGAGCCCAAGGGGTTTGGCAGGGGGGTGAGGAACCAATATGGCCACACACACCCCCCCCTAGACCTCAAGGAGGGGGTACCCGTAAGGGCGCCGCAACCCTTACAAATCCTAGTGAACACACAACGTGTAAAAGTGCACACAGTGACATAAAAAATAAATAAGTGAATGTTTGCCATTATAGCCCGGACATTCGACCGGAATTATAAAAATTCCTCGTATCTTCAAGGCCGAAGCCGAGCAAATAGAGGTGTGTGCTAAAATTATGAGAAAGAGAGTGCTGTGCTAATGTGCCATCTCTCAGTGAGATTCCACCCCCAGTGAGTTCCTGCACCCCAGGGTCACCAGTCCTGGGGCACTTGCACTTTGGGCTTTCAACACAACTCGACCTAATGGCATCGATCCAGCAACCCGGGCCACCTCACACAGGACATTTCTGCCCTAGTGCTGTACACCCTTCGTGGGCCACTGTGTGGTTCTCTGCTCTCCTCTAATTCCATGGCTCAGCCTGTCGCGGCCTTCTTCCATGGGCAGAGTTCAGTCCAGGAGTCCGGCTCGACTGGATTGATAAGAACAGATACTGCACTTGATCTTAGCCAAAAGGCCGAGAAGCGTGTTCAGGGTCATGTGCAGTGTTAGGTTTCCACCACACACACCAATTGCGTTTTTCATTTAGGCCAAAAAGTTTAACTTTGGTCTCAACTGACCAGGGCACCTTCTTCCACATATTTGCTATGTTCCCTACATGGCTTGTGGAAAACTGCAAATGGGACTTCTTATGGCTTGCTTTCAAAAATGGCTTTCTTCTTGCCACTTTACCATAAGGGCCAGATTTGTGGAGTACACGACTAATAGTTGTTCTGTGGAAAGACTCTCCTACCTGAGCTGTGGATCTCTGCAGCTCCTCCAGAATGACCATGGCCCTCTTGGCTGATTCTCTAGTTAGTGCTTTCCTTCCCTGGACAGTTAGTTTAGGTGGATGGCCATGCCTTGGTAAATTTGTAGTTGTGCCATATTGCTTCCATTTTCGGATGATGGATTGAACAGTGCTCTGTGAGATGTTCAGAGCTTGGGATATTTTGTCCCACAGGATTGGCGCATAGCAAATGTGGTGCCAATATTCAAAAAGGGTCCAAAAACAGAGCCTGGAAACTATAGGCCGGTAAGTTTAACATCTGTTGTGGGTAACCTGTTTGAAGGTTTTCTGAGAGATGTTATGTTAGAGCATCTCAACGTAAATAAGCAAATAACGCCATATCAGCATGGCTTCGTGAGGGATCGGTCATGCCAAACTAATTTGATCAGTTTCTATGAGGAGATAAGTTCTAGACTTGACAGCGGCGAATCAATGGATGTTGTATATCTGGACTTCTCCAAAGCATTTGACACTGTACCACATAAAAGGTTAGTATATAAAATGAGAATGCTCGGACTGGGATAAAACGTCTGTATGTGGGTAAGTAACTGGCTCAATGATAGAAAACAGAGGGTGGTTATTAGTGGTACACACTCAGATTGGGTCACTGTCACTAGTGGGGTACCTCAGGGGTCAGTATTGGGCCCTATTCTCTTCAATATATTTATTAATGATCTTGTAGAAGGCTTGCATAGTAAAATATCAATTTTCGCAGATGACACTAAACTGTGTAAAGTAATTGACACGGAAGAGGACAGTATACTGCATATATACTACAGAGGGATCTGGATAGACTGGAGGCTTGGGCAGATAAGTGGCAGATGAGGTTTAACACTGACAAATGCAAAGTTATGCACATGGGAAGGAATAATGCAAGTCACCCGTACATACTAAATGGTAAAACACTCGGTAACACTGACATGGAAAAGGATCTAGGAATTTTAATAAACAGCAAACTAAGTTGCAAAAAACAGTGTCAGGCAGCTGCTGCCAAGGTCAATAACATAATGGGTTGCATCAAATGGGGCATAGATACCCGTGATGAGAACATAGTCCTACCACTTTACAAATCATTAGTCAGACCACATATGGAGTACTGTGTACAGTTCTGGGCTCCTGTGAACAAGGCAGACATAGCAGAGCTGGAGAAGGTCCAGAGGAGGGCAACTAAAGTAATAACTGGAATGGGGCAACTACAGTACCCTGAAAGATGATCAAAATTAGGGTTATTCACTTTAGAAAAAAGACGACTGAGGGGAGATCTAATTACTATGTATAAATATATCAGGGGTCAGTACAGAAATCTATCCCATCATCTATTTATCCCCAGGACTGTGACTGTGACGAGGGGGACATCCTCTGCGTCTTGAGAAAAGAAGGTTTGTACACAAACATAGAAGAGGATTCTTTACGGTAAGAGCAGTGAGACTATGGAGCTCTCTGCCTGAGGAGGTGGTGATGGTGAGTACAATAAAGGAATTCAAGAGGGGCCTGGATGTATTTCTGGATTGTAATAATATTACAGGCTATAGCTACTAGAGAGGGGTCGTTGATCCAGGGAGTTATTCTGATTGCCTGATTGGAGTCGGGAAGGAATTTTTTATTCCCCTAAAGTGAGTAAAATTGGCTTCTACCTCACAGGGTTTTTTTTTTTTTTTTTTGCCTTCCTCTGGATCAACAAGCAGGATGACAGGCCGAACTGGATGGACAAATGTATTTTTTCGGCCTTATGTACTATGTTACTAACTCTTTACACTTCTCCACAACTTTATCCCTGACCTGTCTGGTGTGTTCCGTGATATCCATGATGCTGTTTGATCACTAATGTTCTCTAACGAACATCTGAGTCCTTCACAGAACAGCTGTAGTTATACTGAGAATACGTTATACACATGTGAACTCTATTAACTAATTAGGCGACTTCTGAAGGCAATTGGGCACACTGGATTTTATTTAGGAGTATCGAAGTACAGGGGATTAAATACAATGCGCACCACACTTTTCAGATTTTTATTTATTAAAAATTTTGAAAACCATGTATCATTTTCTTTTCATTTCACACATACTTGCTCCTTTGTCACATAAAATCCCAATAAAATACATTTAAGTTTGTGAGTGTAACATTAAAAAATGCATACACATATCTATCTATCTATCTATCTATCTATAATAGAAGAATGATTCAACACTCCAGTATATCCATTGTATATCCATTGACTCCTAATCCACGGATTGGAGGGATTTACACCAACATTTTCCTGACTAGTGCTGCTATTTTTTTTGTTATAGTATCTATCTATCTATCTATCTATCTATCTACCATCCATTCAGCCACCATACCTTAATATCAGAGAGAATAAATTGCTGCTGGATGTGCTGCTAGTTGTTTTTTTGCACTTTTAGTTCTATAAACTCTGCCTAGTTCCTTCATCACTTATTCACTACACTGAACACCAGGGAGTGACAGCCTTGGATGGGACACCGTGATAAAATATCTCATCAGGACCACTACCACTCCCATCCTCTGCACTGGCTCCTCCGGGGATTGTTGCATCTATCTATCTATCTATCTATCTTTCTATCTACAGTATCTAGAGAAGCATCACTCTAATATAAGTGAAACAGTAGTGGATTTCCTTTATTCACCCATTCTGTGACATTTCAGGCCAGTACAATGAGGCTCTTGTCAAGCTTGTCAAAGGCCTTATTATGCTGGGCTGAAATATTGCAGAATGGGTAAATAAAGGAAGTCCATTGCTAGAGTGATGCCTGTTTTGGTTGTTTGTTATTTAGAAGGACCCTGGGCCTTCTAAATGTAGTCTTGTGTTTTTGAGTGTCTGCTCCTGTATATATATTCTATCTATCTATCTATCTATCTATCTATCTATCTATCTATCTATCTATCTATCTATCTATCTATCTCATGTCTTTGTGGCTCTATAGATATGGTGGATTTGCCTGTGCCATTTTATTCTCCAGATCAAGAAGTTTGAATTTGGATTTTTGCCATCAAAAGACCTAAATTAAAGGTGAGGATGGACATCGGTATACAGTAAGTAGTAATACACATGCTCACCTGACATATGTCTCATTTCTTTCATGCAGTAATCTTCATCCCCTACACAAGACACTCGACTTCTTCCTCTACTATCTGTATATTCATAATATTGTTCACTCCTTCCAGTTCTCCAAGGACTGAAACTGGACACTGTAACAGAAATACAGAAAAACAAGAGCATACAACCTGGCTTATTATACAAGATGATACCAAGGCACTGGCCAGTCTAGTCATTCATAGATTCTGATCTTGCTGGTTCATAAATATGCAGTGGCTGGGTTTGGTCCCAATGCTAAACTGGTATACAGTCAGGTCCATAAATATTGGGACACCGACACAATTCTAACATTTTTGGCTCTATACACCACCACAATGGATTTCAAATGAAACAAACAAGATGTGCTTTACCTGCAGACTGTCAGCTTTAATTTGAGGTCATTTACATCCAAATCACGTGAACAGTGTAGGAATTACAACAGTTTGCATATGTGCCTCCCACTTGTTAAGGGGCCAAAAGTAATGGGACAGAATAATAATCATACATCAAACTTTCACTTTTTAATACTTGGTTGCAAATCCTTTGCAGTCAATTACAGCCTGAAGTCTGGAACGCATAGACATCACCAGACGCTGGGTTTCATCCCTGGTGATGCTCTGCCAGGCCTCTACTGCAACTGTCTTCAGTTCCTGCTTGTTCTTGGGGCATTTTCCCTTCAGTTTTGCATTCAGCAAGTGAAATGCATGCTCAAACGGATTCAGGTCAGGTGATTGACTTGGCCATTGCATAACATTCCACTTCTTTCCTTTAAAAAACTCTTTGGTTGCTTTTGCAGTATGCTTTGGGTCATTGTCCATCTGCACTGTGAAGCGCCGTCCAATGAGTTCTGAATATGAGCAGAAAATATTGCCCGAACCACTTCAGAATTCATCCTGCTGATTTTGTCAGCAGTCACATCATCAATAAATACAAGAGAACCAGTTCCATTGGCAGCCATACATGCCCACGCCATGACACTACCACCACCATGCTTCACTGATGAGGTGGTATGCTTAGGATCATGAGCAGTTCCTTTCTTTCTCCATACTCTTCTCTTCCCATCACTCTGGTACAAGTTGATCTTGGTCTCATCTGTCCATAGGATGTTGTTCTAGAACCGTGAAGGCTTTTTTAGATGTCGTTTGGCAAACTCTAATCTGGCCTTCCTGTTTTTGAGGCTCACCAATGGTTTACATCTTGTGATGAACCCTCTGTATTCACTCTGGTGAAGTCTTCTCTTGATTGTTGACTTTGACACACATACACCTACCTCATGGAGAGTGTTCTTGATCTGGCCAACTGTTGTGAAGAGTGTTTTCTTCACCAGGGAAATAATTATTTGGTCAACCACTACAGTTGTTTTCCGTAGTCTTCCGGGGCTTTTGGTGTTGCTGAGTTCACCAGTGCGTTCCTTCTTTTAAAAAATGCTCCAAACAGTAGTTTTGGCCACGCCTAATGTTTTTGCTATCTCTCTGATGGGTTTGTTTTGTTTTTTCAGCCTAATGATGGCTTGCTTTACTGATAGTGACAGCTCTTTGGATCTCATTTTGAGAGTTGACAGCAACAGATTCCAAATGCAAATAGAAGACTTTAAATGAACTCTGGACCTTTTATCTGCTCATTGTAATTGGGATAATGAGGGAATAACACACACCTGGCCATGGAACAGCTGAGAAGCCAATTGTCCCATTACTTTTGGCCCCTTAACAAGTGGGAGGCACATATGCAAACTGTTGTAATTTCTACACCGTTCACCTGATTTGGATGTAAATACCCACAAATTAAAGTCTGCAGTTTAAGCACATCTTGTTTGTTTTATTTCAAATCCATTGTGGTGGTGTATAGAGCCCAAAAATGTTAGAATCGTGTCGATGTCCCAATATTTATGGACCTGACTGTATGTGTCACCACATGTTGCTGCTCTCTGGAAAGGATGGTAAGGCGTGGTGCACCCCAATGGGAAATAAGTCCAGAGAGTAAGGGTTTGCAGTTAATCTGGGTCAGTGAATTAGCTAAAAATGACCGGGCCCCACAGCAAATTTTTGAATAGGCCCCCCTCCCCAATAATTTTTTCGCAACCCCTTTCTTTCATGCCGCCCCCATTCCTGTGGCTAGTAAAGATCACTCTCTCAGACCAGGCCCACCAGCTGTTCCATCCGTTTTATACAATGTCTATACTGTCACTGTATATGATTTCATCAATACTGTTGAGGGGGCCCTGCCAAAATCTTTTAGTCCCCCTCCTCCTGGATGGGCCCCTTCTGGGTCAGGGCCCCAAAGCAGCCGCTTCCCCTTCTTCCCCTATGGCTACGCCCCTGACCAGGGTGCTTCTTTATGGAGGGATTCAGGTGCAAAACAATACAGGCGAGGCAAAGAGCTGGCTTCTTCGGTCTCCTGCCTGGCAGAAAAAGGTTTCATGTTGAGGAAAGGCCTGAGTTGTCTCTCTCTTTCTCAGAAGGCTGGTGGCTCAGTCTTTGTGGCTCAGTAGTCCAGCTGACTCCTTGGGTAATGGGCTAGTAACCCAGGGTCTGTGGCTCAGCATCCCCATCTCAGCGCCTTATTCTGGTCACTCGTGTAGTCTGGCCGAGTCTTTCCTACCAAGCACTGGTCCCTGTCTGCTAACAACTGCTAACAACTAGGGACTCTGACAGCTCTGCTTATATACAGTTTCTAATACAGTTTCTAGATGAGCTAGTGGAAGGAATGGAGTGAAGAAGCACAGCCTAAACAGAAACAATGTTACAATTTTAGTCTATCATAAACCTGGATAGGGTATCCCAATACAAGTCTATGGGAATGACATAAACAGAGCTAAACCAGACAGCCATAAGGTCAGCTTGTCTTTTTTTCCCTCCACCCTTTGCATAGGTAGAAAGACAAACTCCCTTAGTATTAGCAAGTTGTGAATTAACCTTTTCCACAGTGCAGTGCGCTATAGTGTAATAATAGTGCAAATAGACAGGACATATTACAATACAGTAATGCAAAACAGTTCAATAATATAAAACAGTATGTGCACACAAGTTAACTCTTTAAATTGCAATAAAGTACAGAGTTGATGGCTTTGCATAGTAGTAATAAGGGCAAATGCCCACAAGTGTCCATAGTTCAAAATACCCTTGCTCTATGACACTACAAATAGAATTCCAGATCTATAGTGAAGGCTGACAAATGGGCTTTATCTAGCTCTCTATCTATCTATCTATCTATCTATCTATCTATCTATCTATCTATCTCTTATTTTTTAATTCAATTCAAATTAGCTTTATTGGCAGGACTAAATACATATAAGCTTGGCCAAAACAAGTGGGAAATAATTCGGGAAGGATAGGAAATGGGTATACAGACATATCCAGGGTGGGGGTATAGGAGTCTCTGGGCAGAGATCAGGCAGTCTCTTAAGTGAGTATCCCTCACTGCTGAGTATTTTGGGCCCTGCCAGAGGCAATGGGTATTTTCCTCCATGTACTCCTGGTTGCACTGCTGGCAAAATCTGCTCTCTCTGGGCTTGTGGTTCTGTCAGTGCCACCTGGATTCAATGAGCAGGCTGTGGTCTCTGGGTTTGGGAAGTTTCTCAAGATATGCCGCCAGTTTGAACTCCGTCTGTAGGCTCTGGCATATTGCTTAGTTTTGCTGGGGCTTTTTGGTGCAGCAAGGCTTTGTGATGATCGTAGCTTGGACTGCTACTATGTAGATGGACCTTAAAGGGGTTGTCCGGGTTCAGAGCTGAACCCGGACATACTCTTATTTTCACCCCCGCAGCCCTCCTGAGCCTGGCATCGGAGCATCTCATGCTCCGATGCGCTCCCGTGCCCTGCGCTAGATCGCGCAGGGCACAGGCTCTTGTGTTTACAATAACACACTGCCGGGCGGTAACTTCCGCCCAGCAGTGTGTTCGGTGACGTCACCGGCTCTGAGGGGCGGGCTTTAGCTCTGCCCTAGCCGTTTTACTGGCTAGGGCAGAGCCAAATCCCGCCCATCAGTGCCGGTGACGTCACCGGGGTTCCTGTCTGCCCCATAGAGAGCCCCGGTACGTCACCGGAACTCAGAAAAATGCCTTTGCCCTGCGCGATTTAGCGCAGGGCAAAGGAGAGCATCGGAGCATGAACTGCTCCGATGCTCATGTCAGGGGGGCTGCCGGGGTGAAAATGGAGGGATGTCCAGGTTCAGCTCTGAACCTGGACAACCCCTTTAAGTGCTTTCTTCTGGACAGCAGCGTGTAGTGGGAATATGCTCAGCTCTGCTTAGCAGGGACTGTTTGGGGAGCTCCAATGGACGTGGAGAAGGTGTTTGCATAATTCTAGGTAGAGTATTTCTTTGGCCCAGAATTTCACTTTGACCAGTCTAAGTATGTATCCAGGCTCCAGACTTTGCTGCCATAAAGGAGAATTGTGGCAATGATGCTGTCAAAGATTTTGAGCCAGACAGTCACTGGTGGTTTAAGATGGTACAGATGCCTTCTGATGGCATAAAAGGTTTTACACACCTTGTCTTTCAGTATCTCTATGGCTTGTTTAAAGCCCCCTTATTGGTTGATCTCTCAGTACCTGTACCTATCGGTTTATGTAAATGGACAGTTGTTTAGCAGGAAGGCTGATCTTAGGTTTCTTCTTCTGGAACACCATAATGTTGATTTTGTTTGGATTGACGGAGTGATACTGAATCTCTGCCGGATTGATTCTGGTTGTATGGCTGTAGCCAGTTCAGTGATGTAGATGCTGAAGAGTGTTGGACTGAAGCTATAGCCGTGGCTCCTCGGCTCTGTTGCAAATAAGCCATTTTCCTCCAATTAACCTTCATGCTCCCCCTGTTTTCAGTGTTGGAACTTTTGATAACATTATACGTTTTTCCTTCTATTCGGCTTTCCAGAAGTTTCAGGAATAGGCCCTGGTGCCACACTAAGTTAAAGGTCTTCTTAAAGTCCACAAAACAGACATATGCATTGTGGATGTGGCTGAGGCTGTGCAGGGTATAGATATAGTCCGTGCTGTGTGGTAGTCTGGATGTGGCTCTTGATGAGGCTGTGCAGGGTGTAGATGTGGTCCTTGGTGCGGTGGTTTGGATGTGGCTCTTGATGGGCTGTGCAGGTTGTAGATATGGTCTGTGGTGTGGTAGTTTGGATGTGGCTCTTGATGAGGCTGTGCAGGGTATAGATATAGTCCGTGCTGTGTGATAGTTTGGATGTGGCTCTGGATGGGCTGTGCAGGGTGTAGATATAATCCATGGTGCACTGGTTTGGCATGAAGCTTGCTTGGCTTTTGCTGAGGACGTTGTGTTGGTTGTCGTACCTGTCACCATTCTTATGTATGGGCTTATGAGGTCTTAATTTCAGTATTTCATTTCTGTGAGGATCCCATATGGGCTGATGGCTTTTTTTTACCCTTTTGATATCCTCCCTGTTATCTCCAGAAGTATGATTGCTGTATCCAGAGAATCTTGGAAATCTTAGATTTTGTTTCCTTCATATCCTTCAGTTTTTTAATGATCTCTTTTTGTTCTTGGATTTGGTTCTCCTTCGTGATGTCTTTATACAGGGCATTGAAGTACTGGAGCCAGATGTTGCTGTTTTAGATGTGGAAGTTGTTGTTCTTACAGTTTTTGCCCATGTGGTTCCAGGGGAGCACCCAGGAATTTGGAAAAGGCAAAAAATGTGGAACGTGTAGCGCGCTGTGCTATTTCTTTTGCCTGCCCATTTTTCAAAGCCCCCTTCATATTTAAAAATGCGGGGCGTGTAGCGTGCTGCGCCGATTCTTTTGCCTGGCCATTTCTAAAAGCCCTGTAGGAGTGGAAAAATGCGTGCCGGGCAACTTTTTAGCCTCGCCAATTATTAAAAGCCCCTTCTACATATAATAGGCCACTCCCAACATACACTGTACAGCTGAAATTCTATTGTTGAGGCCTGTCTCTACACATCATACGGAGAGGGGAGGTCTGTCCTGGCTGCACTGCCTTCTTCACATTATACAATAAACAGCCGGCTACAGCCAGGAAGCTCCTCCGCTCTCCTCCCTCCCCAGATCCTGCTCCAGGCCTGTTCCACCACCATCTTCCACCCGCCCGTGGCCTGCTGCTCCCTTTGGCCGTCCTCACCCAGCTTTGAATCCTCCTTCTGCAAATGGCAGAGGAAGGAGCCGGAGCATCTCCTCTCCTACATAGCGCCTCATACCTCTTACATCCAGTGATGTCACCTTTGTTGTAGACGTTCTCTTTCCTCATCTTCTCCATTCAGACCAGACCGCCATAATGATTTTTCAGCCATCTCCCGTCTCTACAGAGATTGACAAACAGACATTAGTTTCCCACATTTCCATCATCTTCACATCTTCTGAACACCCTTTCCTGCCACCCCCAATACTATACTGCAGAAACAGTCCCCCTGGAAATACTGCTACCACACAGATAGTGCCCCCAATACTGTGCCTGCTGTGCCCCCAATACTATACTGCAGAAACAGTCCCCTTGGAAATACTGCTACCACACAGATAGTGCCCCCAATACTGTGCCCACAATACTATACTGCAGAAACAGTCCCCCTGCAAATACTACTACCACACAGATAGTGCCCCCAATACTGTGCCCGCTGTGCCCCCAATACTATACTGCAGAAACAGTACCCTTGTGAATACTACTACCACACAGATAGTGCCTCCAGTACTGTGCCCGCTGTGCCCCCAATACTATACTGCAGAAACAGTCCCCCTGGAAAAACTACTACCACACAGATAGTGCCCCCAATACTGTGCCCGCTGTGCCCCCAATACTATACTGCAGAAACAGTACCCTTGTGAATACTACTACCACACAGATAGTGCCTCCAGTACTGTGCCCGCTGTGCCCCCAATACTATACTGCAGAAACAGTACCCTTGTGAATACTACTACCACACAGATAGTGCCTCCAGTACTGTGCCCGCTGTGCCCCCAATACTATACTGCAGAAACAGTCCCCCTGGAAATACTACTACCACACAGATAGTGCATCCAATACTGTGCCCGCTGTGCCCCCAATACTATACTGCAGAAACTGTCCCCCTGGAAATACTACTACCACACAGATAGTGCCCCCTTCAACAATTATTGGCACACAGTGCTCTAAAAAATAACTGTGCCCAGACACTAATAGTATAAAGATAATGTCCCCCAAAAATAATTGTGTTAAGCGGATACTATGCCAGGGTGCCCCCCAAAATCCCACTAATAGAAATAATTCTCTGCCAGAGCACACTTAGTAGTAATAATGCCCCTATAGTACCCATACTAGTGATCATGTTCCTCATAGCCCCCAGTAGTAGTAACGCTCCCCATAATATCCCCTAGTAGTAATAATTATCCCTACAATATGACAGTACATGAAATACCCCCGCTTAGTGCCCGCAGTTGAGCTAATGTCTCCATAATGTATGACAGTAAAAAAAATACCCCTATAAAGTGCCCCAGTAAATGCCCTCATAGTTCTCCTCTCCCCCTTGCCCATAGTGTCCCCAATAATATGCCAATAAAAAATGCCCCTTCTTAGTGCCCCCAGCAGATGCCCCTATAGTTCTCCTCTCCACCATAATGTGTCAGTAAAAAATGCCCCTTCTTAGTGCCACCAGATGCCCCAATAGTGCTCCACTCCCCCATAGTGCCCCCAAATAATGCCCCATAGTGCCACTCTCCCCTATAGTGCCTCCCATAATGTGCCAGTAAAAAATGCCCCCTTAGTGCCACCAGATGCCATAGTGTCCCCCATAATGTGCCAATAAATAAAGGCCCCTTTAGAGCCCCTACTTCCCTATAATGCCCCCAAATAATGCCCCTATAGTGCCACCAGATGCCCCATAGTGCTGTTCTCCCTTATAGTCCCCCCATAATGTGCCCCAAAAAAAAAAGCCCCTTTAGAGCCCCCAGATGCCCCCATAGTGCTCCTCTCCCCCGTGGTGCCCCCCCATAATGGGCAAGAAATAAATGCCCCCATAGTGCCAGCTTCCCCCCCCCCTCCCAAAAAAAACTTAAAAAAAAACTAATACCTTCATCAGCAGTGATGCGTTGCAGGACTCTTCCAGCCTGTGTCCCTGCTGTGTGCTGCCCGGCTCAGGCGGCGCGATGATAATGAAGTCATCGCGCCACCTGAGCCGGCATTAGTGCCTGTGGCCTATCAGAGGAACAAGGAAGGGAGATGCCTCTCCCTCCCCTGCGGAAGGCGATACAAATGAATATGGAGATGAGTGCTTCCATAATGGAAGCGCTAATCTCCTACTGCCCCCCAAACTAGAACCAGGGCTGCACCACCTGTGGTGATCAGCGGTGCAACCCTGAGGGATAAAAAAATATATATTTGCCGGTTGTTCTGGGGGGTCCAGACCCGCTGGACCACCCCTGTCGGTGCGCCACTGTATGGTTCCATAGTTTCCAGAAGGAGTTGTCCTGGAGAGTGGAGGAGTTTGTTGGAGATGCGACCCCACCTTTTTTATCTATCTATCTATCTATCTAGTAATACTGGTGCTCACCTGAAAAATGTCTCATTTCTTTCATGCAGTAATCTTCATCACCTACACAAGACACTCGGCTTCTTCCTCTACTATCTGTATATTCATAATAATGTCCACTCCTTCCAGTCCTCCGAGGACTGAAACTGGACACTGTAACAGAAATACAGAAAAACTACTGACCAGTCTAGTCATAGA
Source organism: Bufo gargarizans (assembly GCF_014858855.1). NCBI lineage: Eukaryota > Metazoa > Chordata > Amphibia > Anura > Bufonidae > Bufo > Bufo gargarizans. The sequence goes on along the minus strand of NC_058081.1, from coordinate 685,355,614 downwards.
TATTCTTCCGATTCCTAAATAGAATACAAGAGCTACAGTGAAAACTGACACAAATCTTTAAGGGACAAAGGAAGCCGGTAAGTCCATGTGCTATCAGGTTTATATGTGTCCATTAATGGCTGTATTGGTAGCTGTCACCCAGTATCTGCGAGAGATGAAGAGAACTGTACCCGATGCTACTAAGAAGTGATACAAATTCTTACTATATATATAAACAGGCTTGGATTGATGAATTTCCAAAGGTCCCTGGGAACTTCTGCTGCAAGAGCCGCCTGATGGACCTGATCCTGAAGCCGTGATGCAGCCTCAGAACCTAATGGAGGTGCCTGGAGCCGAAGAGCGGGGGGGAGGGGGGGGGAACAAGGATCAGCTATTCTGTGGTCTGACATATTTTTGTTCTTCTTGTCTTAGGTTTATTTTATTTATAGGTCTGGTCTGGGGTCCAAATTCATTTAAGGGTGTAGTCTAGGGTATGCATAAATTTTGGAGTCCGGGGTATAATAATGTTTGGGGTCTGATTAATTTTAATAGGTTGGTAGGGAGTCTAATTAATTTATAACCTGAAGTCGGATGGGGTCTGATTTGAAGTCTTTTTAATTTGGAGTAGTATGGTACAGGGTCTAATTTAATTTTGGGATCTGATTGATTAAAAGTGTTTTTTCAGGAATTACTCATTGATGACTTCCTTATACTAATGATACTAATGATATGTTCTCAAGAAGCAAGTCCTGGAAATTCCCCTTTAACCGTCTGGTCTGACTAATATCAGGGTCTGATCTGGGGTCGTATTCAAAGGGAACCTGTCAGCAGGAAAATGTTGCCGATCTGATTACACCATTTTACCCCCTCAATACACAGTCAGGATCCTGATCCAACTGCCGAGATCAGAGCCATTTAACCCCTTAGATGCTACACTCAATAACAATTGGTCTAGCAGCCCTCGATCATGAGGTCCAATCGGTTAATATGGCAGCCAGAGACCTAACAATAGCTCGCGAGAGAAGTCTTCTCAGGGGAAGGGGGTTTGTTTTCCTCACTTGAATGGAGTCAGGATTCAACTTTATGGACCTGCTGGAGTCAGCCAAGCTCTTGTAATCAGCTTGGGCACTACTTGCCTGCTGACAGGTTGCTTTTAACTTTGGGATTTGCGGTCTGACATAATTTAAGGGTCTGGTCTAGTGTCTGAAATAATTTACGGGTCTATGGGGCTCAGCATGTTCTAGTTATGCCCCTTGCTTTTATCTGTATCCCCATCCACAGTTACACACAAGAGGCTCGACCAGAGCAGTGGCCATTGGACTCTGCCTCCTGTACATTAATTTCACTGTTATAAATATGGAATGATAGACTCTGATACGGTGTCACCTCGACGACCCTGCTGGAAGCTTTAAAGTTTTGACCCTTTATCAGGGTGTTTGGGTTTTCACACTAAACCTTGTAATTCATATCAATACAATTTAAGCAGTTTTAACTACAACCACAGGTCACTCTTCTGAAATTGTAGAAGTTTTCTATCCTTTTGTTCTCCATCCAACCCAGACTACCATGATGACTTCTCCTGGCCACTTCACAGTTTGCCGACCAGATCTTTGGCCCTATACATCTGCAGCAATCCCCAGTCTCTATACTAACACAAACCCCATCCTTTAATGCTGCTATCCTGCTGCGACCACCAATGTTGTGTCTTCCACTGCCTCATATATCAGTCATAGTGCCTGTGGATGGGGATACAAAAAAAAGCAAGGGAGATATCATGAACATGTTGCACCCCATGGCCCCCAAAATTAATTCAGACCCCACACCAGACCCTGAGTGTTCAGGTCAAGCTTTGGTGAACTTTTTTATGCATATCAGTCCTGCAAATTAAGGGGCCCCAAGACTGAATCAGAGCCACATCCCCTTCGAAGGTTCCCCTGCACAGTGGTGTCCCCCCAGCCACCCGTCTTTGCAGGGAACTGGAGTCAACCCTATTCCTGGTTACCCACTGTGCTGATAAAACACAGCAAAAGGGTTGTGGTGCTTCAGCCCTTTCATTCTCTGGATCACTGGGAGTCCTGGAGGTCCAATCTCCACTGATCATAGAAGGATGGCATCAGACTGGAAAAGATTTCTTTTGATAAATTACATGTACAATTTAAAGTAATGGGAGTGGCGCTAGTGCTGTGGAATTTACATGTGGGAGGCAGGATAAAGGAGGGTGATGTTTTATTTGTGCATAAGGCTAAAAAAGGGAGAGGTGATGTTTCCATGATCCCGAGTGAATTCCACTCATGGGTGTAGACACCCCAGTCCGATGCTGGATACAGGCATACACTGCATATGGACCTAATACTGTGAGAAACCAAATGTCCCCTAGAGACACTTCTAATATTTATATATTTAATACTATTGTTCCGCATCTTCACCCTTTGCAAGATCTCTGCTTGCTGTCAGTGAATGTGAGCACTTTCATTTTTCTCCAGAGACAAAAAAACTGTATAGTTGCATCTAAACATACCTCTGTGATATTCTACAGCAGCTGAGGTGTATATTATGAAGTTCTACAGCAGCTGAGGTGTGTATTATAAGGTTCTACAGCAGGTGAGGTGTGTATTATGAGGTTCTACAGTGGCTGAGGTGTATATTATGAAGTTCTACAGCAGCTGAGGTGTGTATTATGAGGTTCTACAGTGGCTGAGGTGTGTATTATGAGGTTCTGCAGCAGCTGTGGTGTGTATTATGATGTTCTGCAGCAGCAGAGGTATGTGTTATGAGGTTCTGCAACAGCTGAGGTGTGTATTATGATGTTCTTCAGCAGCTGAGGTGTGTATTATGATGTTCTGCAGCAGCTGGTGTGTATTATAAGGTTCTGCAGCAGCTGAGATGTGTGTTAGGAGGTTCTGCAGCAGCTGAGGTGTGTGTTAGGAAGTTCTGTAGCAGCTGAGGTGTGTATTATGATGTTCTGCAGCAGCTGAGGTGTGTATTATAGGGTTCTGCAGCAGCTGAGGTGTGAATTATAAGGTTCTGCAGCAGCTGAGGTGTGAATTATAAGGTTCTGCAGCAGCTGAGGTGTGTGTTAGGAGGTTCTGCCACAGCTGATGTGTTTTATAAGGTTCTGCAGCAGATGAGTTGTGTATTAGGAGGTTCTGCAGTAGTTGAGGTGTGTGTCAGGAGTTTCTGCAGCAGTTGAGGTGTGTATTAGGAGGTTCTGTAGCAGCTGAGTTGTGTATTAGGAGGTTCTGTAGCAGTTGAGGTGTGTATTAGGAGGTTCTGTAGCAGTTGAGGTGTGTATTAGGAGGTTCTGTAGCAGTTGAGGTGTGTATTAGGAGGTTCTGTAGCAGCTGAGTTGTGTATTAGGAGGTTCTGTAGCAGCTGAGGTGTGTATTAGGAGGTTCTGCAGCAGCTGAGGTGTGTATTAGGAGGTTCTGTAGCAGTTGAGGTGTGTATTAGGAGGTTCTGTAGCAGCTGAGTTGTGTATTAGGAGGTTCTGTAGCAGCTGAGGTGTGTATTAGAAGGTTCTGCAGCAGTTGAGGTGTGTATTAGGAGGTTCTGTAGCAGCTGAGGTGTGTATTAGGAGGTTCTGCAGCAGCTGAGTTGTGTATTAGGAGGTTCTGCAGCAGCTGAGGTGTGTGTTAGGAGGTTCTGCAGCAGCTGAGGTGTGTATTATAAGGTTCTGCAGCAGCTGAGGTGTGTGTTAGGAGGTTCTGCCACAGCTGATGTGTTTTATAAGGTTCTGCAGCAGATGAGGTGTGTATTAGGAGGTTCTGCAGTAGTTGAGGTGTGTATTAGGAGGTTCTGTAGCAGCTGAGTTGTGTATTAGGAGGTTCTGTAGCAGTTGAGGTGTGTGTTAGGAGGTTCTGTAGCAGTTGAGGTGTGTATTAGGAGGTTCTGTAGCAGTTGAGTTGTGTATTAGGAGGTTCTGTAGCAGCTGAGTTGTGTATTAGGAGGTTCTGTAGCAGCTGAGGTGTGTATTAGGAGGTTCTGCAGCAGCTGAGGTGTGTATTAGGAGGTTCTGTAGCAGTTGAGGTGTGTATTAGGAGGTTCTGTAGCAGCTGAGTTGTGTATTAGGAGGTTCTGTAGCAGCTGAGGTGTGTATTAGAAGGTTCTACAGCAGTTGAGGTGTGTATTAGGAGGTTCTGTAGCAGCTGAGGTGTGTATTAGGAGGTTCTGCAGCAGCTGAGTTGTGTATTAGGAGGTTCTGCAGCAGCTGAGGTGTGTGTTAGGAGGTTCTGCAGCAGTAGGAAACACAGACCACTACATGTTAATCAGTTTTGGACACAGAAGTAAGAACCTCCAGTAATCCCTGACAGACTGTTTCTGCAGGAGGAGACAAGCAGCATCTGGCGCTGCTTATCTCTGTATTTATCAGCTTCTGATTTCAGTTATTTACAGACATGTCAGAGTCAGGTTTCCATCCCCACAAATGATCAGACGTCTTACCTGCCATCGTCAGGGCACAGATCAGCAGCGGGTACATGCTCTCGGGCCGTCACATGCAGAATAACACAGAATTTTGAGGGAATCTTATAAGGAAATCCCTGTGTAATTATACCCATGACGCCCACTGACTCAGCGGCACATCCCAGACCCATTGTTTCTTTTACAGCTGTCATAAATCTAACAGAACTTGATTTCTGAGGCTTATGACAATCCTGTTAACACTTTCAGAGCTCAGCGTCCTGACTGTTGTGATCGCGAAGGAGAATAACCCAATATTCACCCCTGAAGGCTGCATGCTGTATCATTGGAAAACTTCCCATGGTTGTCATTACTTCTTAACGTCATGTCGTCAACTGTAATACAGAAGGAAGTACACTGACTACAGCAGGTGGACGAGAGAATGTAGTGACTGTAGTAACCACTCCTTACCACTAGATGTCACCAAATGCTGGAACATTGACATTTAACAGACGATTCCATAGAAGGTGGAGAAGAATTGTTTTATGTTTTATTCTAAGATTTTTATTCTAGGTTTCAGATAACATCTAATGTCAAATGTTGCAGAGCATATCAGCGTAATTATTTGATTATAAAGGAAAAGATAGTTATGAGATAGATAGATAGATCGCTACAGGGGTGCATCTAGCAAAAAAACTGAAATGAGCCCCCCCCCCCCCCCCAATTTCTTAACCTAACCCCTTTTCTCCAGCCCTACTGTTAAAGACATACTTGGAAAACCTTACATACAGTCTACATACAGGGTAATACAGCGCCCCAGACCTCTTACATCCAGTGACGTCTCCTCTGATGTAGATGTTCTCTTTCTTTATCTTCTCCATTCAGACCAGACCACCATGATGACTTCTTTCAGACATCTCTTGTCTCTGCAGAGTTTTACAACTACTTTTCCATCCTCCGGCCCACCTTCTGATCATCCCATCCTGGCACCTCTAATATTGAGCCCGCTGTGTTTCCCAATACTATACTGCAGAAACAGATAATCCCCCTGATAATTCTAGTACCCAGCAGATAGTGCCCCTTCAGTAATTATTGGCACACGGTTCCCTAAAAAATAACTGTGCCCAACAAACAGTGTCCCTGACACTAATAGTGTAGTAAACATAGTGTCCTCCAAAAATAATTGTGCTAAGCTGATACTGTGGCATGGTGGCTCCCAATGTAACAGTCCTCCCAAAAGTCCTACCAATATTAATAATTCTCTGTCAGAGTGCACTATGTGGTAACAGTGCACCCAATAGTAATTATGTCCCTCATTTTGCTCCCAGAAGTAATAATGGCCCCAGTATTAATAATTACCCATATAATGTGTGCCAGTACAAAAAATGCCCCCTGATAATGTTTGACAGTAAAATAATTCCCCCTTGCAATATGTACCAGTAAAATAATTCCCCCTTACAATGTGTGCCAGTAAAATAATTCCCCCTTACAATATGTACCAGTAAAATAATTCCCCCTTGCAATGTGTGCCATTAAAAGAATTCCCCCTGGCAATGTGTGCCAGTACAATAAAACACTCCTCAATATCAGTAACACTCAGGCACGGACTGGCTCACAGGTGTACAGGGGAATCCCCCGGTGGGCCCCTGAGCAATGTGGGCCCCTAGTCTCCCTCCCCCTGCACAAATGGCACATAACACATTAGATTTACTGCACTACATACATATATTCAATGTACAGCACCGCAACCAGCTGATGTTCAGATTATTTATTATATTTGAATGTATCCGTACGGTGGGCCCCCAAGATAAATTTTACTGATGGTCCCTAGGTACCCCAGTCCGACACTGGTAACACTACTCTGCCTCTGCTGTACTCTAAAGGGGTTATCCCATAATTAATGTAAAACATGAAAATCAGACATCATATAGGGCATGCTAATCTCTTTCTAGAACCAGCCCTGGACCTCACATGGATCCAGAGATCTCCACATTCATTGCTCCAAAAGTGCTTCTCAATTCTCTTCAAGCTGGCACCTCAGGGGCGTGCCCATTCTCTTTTGTTCTACTACAGTGTCTATATTACATTTTTCATTCAAGGTAGTTACAAAAGTACTTAGATCCAGGTGCTGGTTTTAAAAATCTAGAACATTTGGATTAAATGTGACCACGGCATCTTAGCGGTGCAGACACCGGAGCCGCGCTCTCCTGCGCTCTCCTGCGCTCTCCTGCGCTCTCCTGCGCTCGTAGCAGTGTTCCCGGCTGAGATCAAGGAACCTGTATTAGCTGGCTGCGATACCCATCACTGGTATATACCAATACAGGCCAGCAGGTGGAATCACTATACTATCATATAGTAAACCGTATATAGTCATCACAGAAAACAATGAGCAATGTAATAATGTTCAGTTATAGTCACCAGGGTCACTTAAACAAAGCAAAAGAAAATGTTTTAAAAATAAAAAATTAAGTAAAAGTTCAAAATCCCAGAATCAAAATACATAAACAATAAAAAAATACACATCAAGGGCATCTCTGTGTGTGAAAACACCCATACTATTAAAATATAACAATATTTATCCCATACGGCAAATTACGTAGCGAAAAAAAAAATTCTAAATGGCCAATTTGCATATTTTTTGCTCACTTAAAGAGGACCTTTCACTAGTTTAAAAACTAAAAACTAACTATATCAGTGGGCAGAGCGGCGCCCAGGGGTCCCCCTGCACTTACTAGTATGTCTGGGCGCCGCTCCGTTCGCCCGGTATAGGCTCCGGTGCCGCTCTGCCCACTGATATAGATAGTTTTTAGTTTTAAACTAGTGAAAGGCCCTCTTTAAATTAATAAAAAGTGATCAAAAAGTCAAACACACTTCAAAATGGCATAACTGAAAATTACAGATCACCCTGCAAAAAACTTATATTGGTCAGAATATAGCGATGAAAATAAATAATTAAATTTTTTCAAGGTTTTTATATATTTTTTTCAGTTTGAAAATGCAAGAAAAACTATACAAGTGTGGTATCGTTGTAATTGTACTGACCTGTAGAATAAAGGTAACAGGTTAATTTTACCGCATAGGGAATGCCATAGAAAAAAAAAACGATAAAAAAAAAACCTTCAAAACTTTGGTAGAATTGCATTTTTTTCCAATTCCATGGGGGGCGGCACGATTGGTGTTCGCCGTCATTGCGCTCGCTATATACAATGGAATGCGCTTCGTGACAAAGTAATTAGTCGCTAATAAATTTATTTGTGAAATTTGGCAAAGCAGCCAAATTGCATTTTTCAGAACTTGTGTAGCCCTATTTTTTTTTTTTTGGGGGGGGGGTATGAGTAATATCTCTCACACCACAGATTCTGGCTCTGACCTGTGTGTATAATGGGACCTAGAGCTTTCGCTGAATGGAAGAGTGGGAACATACAGTAAGTGAAGTATATCAGTGCCTCCACCCAGGTTAGAGCCTCTGTATTACAGGGAGGATCTCTTCCTGGGAGTTACATATGAAGTATAGTTAGCAGCCTTAACATGGATTACTGGACTAATCTCACAGTCTGAAGAACACATATAAATACCACATAGGGTTATAACAGTAACTTTTTAAGGGTAAGAATGATAATAGTACATACATGCAGTGTACTGAGAACACTCTTAAGTTATATACCCAGGTACAGTACAGACCAAAAGTTTGGACACACCTTCTCATTCAAAGAGTTTTCTTTATTTTCATGACTATGAAAATTGTAGATTCACACTGAAGGCATCAAAACTATGAATTAACACATGTGGAATTATATACATAACAAAAAAGTGGGAAACAACTGAAAATATGTCATATTCTAGGTTCTTCAAAGTAGCCACCTTTTGCTTTGATTACTGCTTTGCACACTCTTGGCATTCTCTTCATGAGCTTCCAACAGTCTTGAAGGAGTTCCCAGAGATGCTTAGCACTTGGCCCTTTTGCCTTCACTCTGCGGTCCAGCTCACCCCAAACCATCTCGATTGGGTTCAGGTCTGGTGACTGTGGAGGCCAGGTTATCTGGCGCAGCACCCCATCACTCTCCTTCATGGTCAAATAGCCCTTACACAGCCTGGAGGTGTGTTTGGGGTCATTGTCTTGTTGAAAAATAAATGATGGCCCAACTAAAGCAAACCGGATGGAATAGCATGCCGCTGCAAGATGCTGTGGTAGCCATGCTGGTTCAGTATGCCTTCAATTTTGAATAAATCCCCAACAGTGTCACCAGCAAAGCACCCCCACACCATCACACCACCTCCTCCATGCTTCACGGTGGGAACCAGGCATGTAGAGTCCATCCGTTCACCTTTTCTGCGTCGCACAAAGACACGGTGGTTGGAACCAAAGATCTCAAATTTGGACTCATCAGACCAAAGCACAGATTTCCACTGGTCTAATGTCCATTCCTTGTGTTCTTTAGCCCAAACAAGTCTCTTCTGCTTGTTGCCTGTCCTTAGCAGTGGTTTCCTAGCAGATATTCTACCATGAAGGCCTGATTCACACAGTCTCCTCTTAACTTGTTCTAGAGATGTGTCTGCTGCTAGAACTCTGGGTGGCATTGACCCGGTCTCTAATCTGAGCTGCTGTTAACCTGCGATTTCTGAGGCTGGTGACTCGGATGAACTTATTCTCCACAGCAGAGGTGACTCTTGGTCTTCCTTTCCTGGGGCGGTCCGCATGTGAACCAGTTTCTTTGTAGCGCTTGATGGTTTTTGTGACTGCACTTGGGGACACTTTCAGAGTTTTCCCAATTTTTCGGACTGACTGACCTTCATTTCTTAAAGTAATGATGGCCACTCGTTTTTCTTTACTTAGCTGCTTTTTTCTTGCCATAATACAAATTCTAACAGTCTATTCAGTAGGACTATCAGCTGTGTATCCACCAGACTTCTCCACAGCACAACTGATGGTCCCAACCCCATTTATAAGGCAAGATATCCCACTTATTAAACCTGACAGGGCACACCTGTGAAGTGAAAACCATTTCAGGTGACTACCTCTTGAAGCTCATCAAGAGAATGCCAAGAGTGTGCAAAGCAGTAATCAAAGCAAAAGGTGGCTACTTTGAAGAACCTAGAATATGACATATTTTCAGTTGTTAGTTCATAGTTTTCAGTTGTTAATTCATAGTTTTGATGCCTTCAGTGTGAATCTACAATTTTCATAGTCATGAAAATAAAGAAAACTCTTTGAATGAGAAGGTGTGTCCAAACTTTTGGTCTGTACTGTATGTATAGATATATATAGAAAGAGTCCTGTGCACGATACCTCCAGACAACAGAAGAGATGTTCCAGGTGCAGGGGTCCCTGTGGATGACTGTAGATCCAGGACTCTTCCAGGAGATGACAGGCAGCCGATCAGAAGAGGACGATGACGATGATGAAAGGATTTCTTCCAGGCAGCAACCAGGGCAGCAGTAACAGTAGTAGATGCAGGCCGGACGTTCCTAACTCTGAGTCCTTAACCTGCCAACTAATCTACCAGTGCAACTGGGCCTCTAACTATCGAAAGCCTAACTTATCACTACCCTGAACTATATACTGATCCCTAACTACAATTACTAGCTAGATTCCATGAATATATACGTAACAGAGCAGAACTACCGGCTCTGTGTGAGGGAGACAGAGAGGAGCAGGAGGCAATCTATTCCTATACACTCCAGCCTCACTAGCTGATCCTAAGGATATAGCTACTCAAAGCTCTACTTATCTAGACCTCCTAGTTATAAAGATTACACATGCCACTTGCCTTAGACTTCTGGAGACATAAGATGTCTCCTTCATGCAGCTCTGTCCCTCATGGCTCTGACTCACTGTGTTTACAAAACAAATCTTGTACTGAATCTCTGGGGTTTCTGAAGCAAAGCAGCAGGGGAAAATAGGCCAAACACACTACATCTCAGTAGTATTAGCAGTTCCCTACAATGGTTCATCACTAGTCACAATGGGGGTCATTTATTAAGACCAGAGTTTTAGACGCCGGTCTTAATAAGCTCCTGCACTAGCGGTGGATCCGCTGGAGTTATGAAGAGGCTCTGCAGCTTCTAAATGTAAGACAACTTCCTTGTAGTCTTACATTTAGACCATTTTCTACACCTAAAACTGGCCCACAGCACACCTTCTTTTTTAGACAATGAGGTTTTAGTTAGGTACAGACAGGGCCAGATTCAGTGAAATGTAGTGTGCAGCCATTCAGTAAGGTTCTGCTTGCACTGCACATCAATGTTTAAAGCTACAGTACTCAATTTTATTTCAAAGTATAGAAAAAACACATCACAATCACAAACAGAAATCTTCTACAGTAATAATCCCTGTGCTGATAATGTACTGGCAAATGTATTTTCCAGCTTCATAATTGTATTGAACTTTGTCTAATTGTCATTTTTGTAAATATGTTTAAAAACAAAAACAAAACTCAGTTGATCACAGGCTGGTGTACATGACCCAACATTGTAGTGCACTCGGTTCAAGCGCACATTGTTTTTTATTAAAGGGATTCTGTCACCTCCCCTCAGCCAAAAAACGATTTTAAAGCAGCCATGCAGCACAGCTTACCTGGATTAGGCTGTGCTCTTTTATCTTGAAATCCGTCCAGCAGTTACTGCAAAAAACGACTTTGATCGATAAGGAAATGTGTCCTGAAGGTGCCCAGAGGGGCGTTTTTTTCTTCTTAGAGCGCCCAGTACCGCCCCTCTTTCAGTGCCCAGCCCGCCTTCCTTGTACTTTCTAACCGCCGCCCCCAGCCTGCCACAGCCTCTCCTGCCTCTCCTCCCCCTCCCTCACGCCGAACGAAGTCTCGCACAGGCGCAGTACCCACTGAGGGCTGCGCCTGTGCGATCATCAGGAGACTGAGGGCGGCAGCTTCATCTTCGTCACTGGGCATGCGCCGAGCCCAGTGACGTCCGATGTTAGCTCTTTCCCTCAGTCAGCCTGGTAGGAAGCGCAGAGGATTGCCGATCGGCTGCTGCACCCTGCGCTTTATCCAGTCTGCCTGCCACAGTGAAGACGGCCAGCGATTTCTTTCCCCACCCTCCCTTCAGGAAAGAAATAAGTATTTGTTGGGGCGAATTAGGTATTATTATATTAAGTAAAGCTTTACTGAATTTATACATTTTCACTGAGCAAAAACAAATACTTATTTCTTTCCTGAAGGGAGGGTGGGGAAAGAAATCGCTGGCCGTCTTCACTGTGGCAGGCAGACTGGAGAAAGCGCAGGGTGCAGCAGCCGATCGGCAATCCTCTGCGCTTCCTACCAGGCTGACTGAGAGAAAGAGCGAACATCGGACGTCACTGGGCTCGGCGCATGCCCAGTGACGAAGATGAAGCTGCCGCCCTCAGTCTCCTGATGATCGCACAGGCGCAGCCCTCAGTGGGTACTGCGCCTGTGCGAGACTTCGTTCGGCGTGAGGGAGGGGGAGGAGAGGCAGGAGAGGCTGTGGCAGGCTGGGGGCGGCGGTTAGAAAGTACAAGGAAGGCGGGCTGGGCACTGAAAGAGGGGCGGTACTGGGCTCACTAAGAAGAAAAAAACGCCCCTCTGGGCACCTTCAGGACACATTTCCTTATCGATCAAAGTCGTTTTTTGCAGTAACTGCTGGACGGATTTCAAGATAAAAGAGCACAGCCTAATCCAGGTAAGCTGTGCTGCATGGCTGCTTTTAAATCGTTTTTTGGCTGAGGGGAGGTGACAGAATCCCTTTAAGCAAAAAAGTTGAAATGTTAATACAAAAATTCTATCTATTACTCAGTGTACGGCACCTGATGTGTAGTTCGGCGTCATTCACTGTTATATTGTAGTGGACTCTTTCCAACAACGTAATGTGACTTCCAACTGTTTAAATGGGCAAACAATAAAATGTCTGTTAAATAACATAGTGGCAAGGACCAGAGTAATGAGATACCTGTGCTACGTACCACTAATGGTCAGTGCGGGTGTCTGCAACGCCGGCCACCCAGCCAGTTGTAGCAGGCCACTGTTCTCCCTGACACCATGCCTTTGATCTCCAGAGAAGCCTTTCATTTTCATCATCACGGTCTTCATTGCCTCCTTCTAGTAGAGTGTCTTCTTTTCTTCTAACAACATCCCAGGTGCTATGGAAGATAATAAAAATATCTGTGTGACGTAGATTATGTCACATGTAGGTGAAAGTGGTGAAGGATGAGAAGCTAAGACTTGAAGAGGAGGTGAAGGTTAAGATGAGGGGGGGGTTTGTAGAGGGGGACATGGAGTTTTTACAGGCACATCTAGGTGATGAGGCTAATACTTATTATGGTAGACATCATGATGATGATGACGTTTTCCTCAGCACATACTTTGTTCCCTGACTTCTGTTTCAGTAAACTGGACCAGTGGCTGGAAGCGGCCTGGTTTACATCCTCCAGTGTACTGTCAGAGAGGGTTTTCAGTACGGCAGGAGACATCATCACACCAATACAGACAAAATCGACCTCTTCAAGCATACAAAACATCACATTTCTGAAAATGAATCAGGTATGGACCCGTGAGGGTTTTCACACACCTCTGAGCGACGTCAATTAAAAGATCTGCCATTGCTGGAAGTGGCTGTTTATTGCTGGCCCAATGATGCCGCTGCCGTTGTCTTCCATGTTCATCATGTCCCATATTGTTTTGTCCTAGAAGACCCCAGAATCATATTCGACTATTAAGGGCAATCTATTCACTTTTAATTCAGACTGAATTTATACATACTCAAATTGAATATGCCAACTGATTTATTTAAATCCGACCTAAAATGAATTTCAAGAAATGTTATCATCTCAACAATTTATTAAAGCAATCTAAAGATAACGGAGACTTGTGTCTTCCTGACGTCTCCCAAATGGAAAACCTGCAATCGTATGAACTGTGGAAATCTATAAAGCCACATTTCTATGAAATATTTGTCATGACATATCAACATCCCATGTGTGAATATACAATATGTTTTTTTTGTTTGTTTTTTTTTAACTATAAATGGGTAGCTGGTGTCCTGGATATAATTGTCACGAATATTGGGGAGGGGATAACATCAAATGACACACAGAACGAATAGACCGGAGTCTAGGCCTCAAAGCTAGGAGAGAGGCAAGGTGACCTCCTAGGAATCCCTAGACCTCTCCCTGACTCCTGCCAGTATGAGTAGACCTTGAAGGTGGAAATACTCATACAGAACTTAGGCCCTGAAGACCCTGTAAGACCCTGGAAGGCCGTAGGAATGGTGGCAAGGAATGAGACTACTGGTTCCTTCCCAGATAAAGGAACTAGCGTCTCCCTGAGGCCTAGACAACAACACACACAAGCGAACAATAAAATGCAAGACAAAATGCACTTAGCTTAAAGCAGAATGGAAGAGCAGGAGATCCAAAGGAACAACACATCAGCTCAACCTACTCCAGCAGGAAATATCAACCGCATGGTAAGCAGTGTGAGTCAGAACTAAAGAGGGCCTCAGTAATGACTACAAGCTGCACCTGACAAGAGGTGTGGTCATTACTAGAGATGGCCATGCGGTTCGCCCGGTGGTCGTTTCGCTGAGAACTTTGCGTGTTCGCAATTCGCCGAACATGGGCCATATTTTTTTGTATTGCTCCAAACTTTGACCCATGACACATCCGGTGGAGCAGGACAGCCAATTGAGACGTTTCAGCACATGGGCACACCCCCACCCTATAAAAGAACCCAATTAGGCAGCCATTTTACATTCTGTATTGTGCCAGTGTAGGGAGAGGTTGCTTTGTGGAGCAGGGATAGGCTGTTGGCGACACCAAACACTAGCTAATAGGGCCACAAAAGTGAAGGAGTTTAAGCATGCATGGGATAGGCATAAGGCCATGCTTCATATAAGATAGGGCCAGGGGCTATTCAGTATATTGGGCAGACTAGATGGGCCAAATGTTTCTTATTATGTTTCTATTATAGTGCATTTGTATTGTGCAGCAGTTGTGTGGATCTCTGCTGCGAAACTGAAGCTATATATAGGGACAAACGCTATTGGAACAAATAATTGCAATGGGTGCGATATACCTGTTGCCCCCACAAAAAATTATGGAGGGGTGTGATATACCTGTTACCCCAAATAAACAGGGTGGTGTGATATAATATTTGTGGCAAAAAAAAACAATTGAGGGGTGTGATATACCTGCTTTTACAAAATATTGATTATGGGGTTCGATATACCTGCTTTCAGCAAATATTGTTTGAGGGGTGCAATATACCTGCTGATTGGGTTTGATATGCCTGCTTCCACCAAACATTGATTGAGGGGTGCGATATACCTTCTTTCACAAAATACTGATTAAGGGGTTCGATATACCTGTTTCCACCAAATATTGATTGAGGGGTGCAATATACCTGCTTCCACAAAATACTGATTAAGGGGTTTCATATTCTTGCTTTCACCAAATATTGATTGAGGCCTACAATATACCTGCTTCCACAAAATACTGATAAGGGGTGTGATATGTCTGATTCCACAAAATACTGATTGAGGGCTGCGATATACCTGTTTCCACAAAATACTGATTAAGGGGCTTGATATAAGTGGTTTTACCAAATATTGATTGAGGCCGCGATATACCTGCTTCCACAAAATACTGATTAAGGGGTTCGATATAACTGTTTCCACCAAATACTGATTGAGGCGTGCGATATACCTGCTTCCACAAAATACTGATTGAGGGGTTTGATAAACCTGCTTCCATCAAATATTGATTGAGGCCTGTGATATACCTGCTTCCACAAAATACTGTATAAGGGGTTCGATTTACCTATTTCCACTAAATATTGATTGAGGCCTGTGATATACCTGCTTCCACAAAATACTGATTAAGGAGTTCGATATACCTGTTTCCACCAAATATTGATTGAGGCCTGCGATATACCTGCTTCCACAAAATACCGACTAAGGGGTTCGATATACCTGTCTCCACCAAATATTTATTCAGGCCTGCAATCTACCTGCTTCCACAAAATACTCATTAAGGGGTTTGATATGCCTGCTTCCACAAAATACTGATTGAGGGCTGCGATATACCTGCTTCCACAAAATACTGAATAAGGGGTTTGATATACCTGCTTCCACAAAATACTGATTGAGGGCTGCGATATACCTGCTTCCACAAAATAATGATTAAGGGGTGTGATATGCTTGCTTCTACAAAATACTGATTGAGGGCTGCGATATACCTGCTTCCACAAAATACTGATTAAGGGATTTGATATACCTGTTTTTACCAAATATTGATTGAGGCCTGCGATATACCTACTTCCACAAAATACTGATTAAGGGGTTCGATATACCTGCTTCCACAAAATACTGATTGAGGGCTGCGATATACTGGCTTCCACAAAATACTGATTAAGGGGTGTGATATGCCTGCTTTCACAAAATACTGATTGAGGGTTGCGATATACCTGCTTCCACAAAATACTGATTAAGGGATTTGATATACCTGTTTTTACCAAATATTGATTGAGGCCTGCGATATACCTGCTTCCACAAAATACCGATTAAGGGGTTTGATATACCTGCTTCCACAAAATACTGATTATGGGCTGCAATATAACTGCTTCCACAAAATACTGATTAAGGAGTTTGATATACCTGCTTCCACAAAATACTGATTGAGGACTGCGTTATACCTGCTTCCACAAAATACTGATTAAGGGGTTGGTTCGATATACCTGTTTCCACCAAATATTGATTGAGGGGTGCGATATACCTGCCTCTACAAAATACTGATTAAGGGGTTTAATACACCTGCTTCCATCAAATATTGATTGAGGCCTGTAATATACCTGCTTCCACAAAATACTGATTAAGGGGTTTGATATGACTGCTTCCACAAAATACTGATTTAGGGCTGCGATATACCTGCTTCCACCAAATATTGATTGAGGGCTGCGATATACTTGCTTTCACAAAATACTGATTAAGGGGTTTGATATACCTGCTTCCACCAACCATTGATTGAGGCCTGCGATATACCTGCTTCCACAAAATAATGATTAAGGGGTTTGATATACCTGTTTCCACCAAATATTGATTGAGGGGTGCGATATAACTGCTTCCACAAAATACTGATTAAGGGGTTTGATATACCTGCTTCCACCAAATATTGAGAAGGGGTAGAAAGGGGTAGAAGGAGGAGAAGCATGCAGAACTCACAGTGCACAGGAGGCAAAAAGCAGACTGCAAATGTACCTGGAGTGAGCCATCCACCATGCACGTTCACATCTGGCACTTCCAGGACACCGGCACATGGCTCCGCAGTGTGGGCTTTTTTTAATGTCTCAGATGCTGACAATAGTGTTGCCATCTGTAGCCTGTGCTGTCAACTCATAAGTTGTGTTAAGCTCAACACTCACCTAGGGACGACCGCCTTAAGAAGGAACCTGGCCTCCATTCACCGAGCCCAGTGGGAGCAATGCCGTCAGAACCCACAAAGCCACACTCCCGGGGCTCCATATCCTGCCTCTTCTCCTCTCTCCTCCCATTTGTCCTCCACTCCACCGTGTCGTCGTCGCGTTCATCTGGCAAAAAGCAGGCTTCCGTGGCCCAAATGTTTTGAATGTAAAATGTTGATGACGTTGGATAACCCTCTTGCCCAACGACTGACCGCTGGCTTGTCCGAACTGCTAGCCCGCCAACTACTACCATATAAACTGGTGGACTGACGGCTGTCAAGCATGTAACCTATGGCACCCGTGTGGATTTGTTGTGACCACCACGGATTGCATGCAGGCCTGCCTCTTCTTCTCCTCCTCCTCCTCCTCCATCCTACATCTCCTCTTCGTCTGACTCCTCCTTTTCCACTGCTACCGTCTCTTCCGCTGTACCCCCCAAGCTCCCCAAAACCTATTCGATGTGCCAGGTGAGTCATTGCCATGCTGTGCTGCGGTTGTTGTGCCTGGAAGCCAAGAGCCACACTGGTCCTGCACTGCTTTCAGCTCTGCGGTCACAGGCCGATAAGTGGCTAATCCCGCTCAATTTGACAGTTGGCAAAGTGGTGTGTGACAACAGTGCTAATCTGCTGAGCACGCTGAAACAGGGCAAAATGACACACGTGCCGTGCAGCAATTTGTTGCTAAATACCCCGGGGTCCAGGATGTCTTGCGGCCGGCCAGGAAAATCTCTGGTCATTTCAGAAGATCTTACACAGCCATGGCTCGCCTTGCTGACGTTCAGCGACGACACCACCTGCCCATCATATGTCTGATTTGTGACAGCCCGACGTGCTGGAACTCCACCTGGTCAATCGCAGCTAGGGCACCATCAGTGACATCGTACCTTATGCCTTCTTTCTGGAGCGTGCATTGCGTTGTGTCATTGATCAAGCCGTTGAGGAGCAGGAGCTGGAAGACGAGGAAGTCGCAATTCTAGATGAATAGGAGGAGCAAGAAGAGCAGGCTTTAAACTTTACGAGGATCCCTGGTGTTACCCGTGGATGGGGGGAGGAGACCAAGGACGACATTCGCCTGGGCGATGAACAGGAGCCAGGGCGCTCCACTGCTTCCAATTTAGTGCAAATGGGGGCTTTTATGCTCCAGTGTTTGAAGAGGGACCCCTGTATAAAAAGCATAAAGGGCAAGGACCAGTACTGGGTGGCAACATACTTAGACCCCGGTACAAACACAAAATGGCAGACATGTCTTAGAGGGCTGTCAGAATGCAGCATTTCCAGGTCTTGCTACGAAAGCTGCTGCATTCTGCTGTTGCGGGCACTGGCAGAGGAATTTCCACCCACAGAGAAACAGTTGCGAGTACCAATTCTACTGCACATGCAAGAAGAGGGCTGTTTAAAGATGTGTTGGTAACTTAGGATATGAGATTATTCTTGCAGCCAACCCATCAACAGCCGCCCTCCGTATCCAGCCTCAGGGAACGCCTAGATGGACAGGTGTCCGACTAAATCGGGTTAACAGCCGATGTGGACGCTCTGAGAAGCGAGGAACCCCTGGACTACTGGGTGTGCAGGCTTTACCTGTGGCACAATTTGCCATGGAACTCTTGGCTTGCCCCTCGTCGAGTGTCCTGTCCGAAAGGACGTTCAGCGCAG
Source organism: Bufo gargarizans (assembly GCF_014858855.1). Lineage (NCBI taxonomy): Eukaryota > Metazoa > Chordata > Amphibia > Anura > Bufonidae > Bufo > Bufo gargarizans. The sequence continues at coordinate 685,337,163 of NC_058081.1, read as the reverse complement.
CAGGGGGGATAGTGACCGGAGCGCAGCAGGGGGGATCGTGACCGATAAGCGCAATCGCTTAGCTCACGACAGTGTGGACTACCTCACATTTCTAAAAATGAATGAGGCATGTATCTCGGAGGCCATATAATCACTTGATCTTTTCTCTATGATCAATGCATAATTTTTGGGGCATATAATCTAACTGGCCAACAGTAAAATTGTTATACGGTGACTGCCTAATGTACCTCCAGCCACATAATCACTTGTTCTTTTTTGTACTGTGACTGCCTAATGTTTTTGCCCTGTACTCCACTGGCCTGCAGTAAAATTGTTATCCAATGGCCGTCTAATATACCTCCAGCCACATAATCACTTGATCTTTTCTGAAAGATGATTACATAATTTTGGGGGCCTGTAATCTAACTGGCCAACAGTAAAATTGTTATACGGCGACAGCCTAATGTACGTTCAGCCACATAATCACTTGTTCTTTTCTGTATGGTGAATGCCTAATGTTTGGGACCTGTAGTCCAATGGCCTGTTATCCACTGACTGTCTAATATACCTCCAGCCACATAATGACTTGATCTTTTCTGTCCGGTGAATGCCTAATTGTTGGGGCATCGGAGGAATTCAACACCTGTGACGACCACATGTTATCGAATTTCACCTATTATCATTTGGGGTTTATTCAAGAGGGGGTATTTCTAAGCCATGTTTTTAATCCAATTTTATATTTTTAGTTCTTTAAAACATACAGTATGTTTTAGACATGTATTTGTACTGGCCTGCAGTAAAATTTATATCCAATGACCGTCTAATATACCTCCAGCCACATAATTACTTGATCTTTTCTGGGGCCTATACTCCAGTGGGCTACAGTAAAATTGTTATTCATTGACCGCATAATGTGCCTCGAGCCACATAATCACAATTTCTTTTATGTCAGGTGAATGCCTAATTTTTAGGGCCCGTACTCCCGTGGCCTAAAATACAAATTTTCTAGGCTCTAGCAGGGCACATTTTTGAGAATTTCCCTTTAAGACGCGTAAAAATTGCCCATGATTAAAATACATTTTTTGGGTGGGAATTTTTGTCATTGATCCCCCTCTAGTATGTCACTGTTCATGTTGTGGGACTATTTGTGCACTTCTAGTAAGCATTTGGTGGGTGCAAATATGATCTGAAGGTTTTTAAGGTTCGCCTGACATTAAAGTGAATTGAATCTGCCGCGAACTTGTGGTTCGCGAACATTTGATCGCGTTCACGAATCGTCCTGGCCGATGTTCATCCATCACTACTAGGACACTATAGGGAACACTTTATCTACTGGGGCCACTATAAGGGGACATTTTAACTACTAAAACACCATGGGAGTCCTTTATGGGACATTATAACTACTGGGGACACTATAAATCTGCCTTAATATTACTGGAGGCACTACAGGGAAGCCTTATTGATACAGCCTTATTATTGCTGATGGCACTATGGTAGGCATTATTATTGGGCACAATAAAGGAGGCAATATTACTAATGAGGGCACTCTGGGAGATAATTATTGCTATTGGTAGGAATTTTATATATTACTATTGAGGGACTATCTTTTTGGCAGTATAATATATTTGGCATAGTATTTGGGGCATTGGGGAGCACTGCGGGCACAGTATTGGGGGCAGCAGTAGGATAATATTGTTGGGGCAGCAGAGTGGCAAGGGTGATAATAGAAAAGTGAGGAATCTAAGATGTCTGTTTGGTATACTCTGCAGTGACAAGACTCAGCTGAAAGAAGTTGTCATGGCCGACTGGAGAAGATAGGGAAGGAAAACATCTACGAACATCAAAGTAGACATCACCTGGGAGGCACTGGATGTGTTAGGTATGCAGTATGCAGTGCTATGTAGTCCTGTATGCTTGGTAGAACTGAATGTAATGCCGATTCTGTGTGCAAAATATGTCTTTAGTGCTAGGGCTATGAGTGTGTGAGAGTGCGTGGGTGTGGAGGGGGGAGGTGTGCGGGAATATGGCACATATGAATTGGGGCTTGGACCACGGATATTTTTAGACCCTGTCAATGGCCCTGAGGACAGCAATACAGTTAAATAGTGAGAGATTAGCGCTTGCACAATGGAAGCAGTCATTACCTAATAGTGTCTGACCACTTAAGGTTTGGAGGATGAGCCTGGTCCTAGAAATGGCCCTGCATAGAAAGATTATAAATATATAAACAGACATAGATATATAGATATAGATAGATAGATAGATAGATAGATATAGACAGACAAGAGTAAAAGCAGCTTGAGAGCAACACACAGTAAGGAGAGAAAGGTTGTAAATCTTAGTGCTGAACCTGAGGTGGGATACATGGAATTAAGCTCCTGTTCACACATACACACAGGACAGATAGACACAGTGAAGCTGCCTTCACTTCATTGTCTACCTGCTAGCTGTTGACATTGCAGAGGTGAGCAGGTTTAATTACAAGCTGCCCCATTCACTTCTATAGGACTACTAGTTCCTATTAAAGTGTATAGGAAGGAGTCTTTCCATCGAAGTGAATGGGACAACTTGTAATTACACCTGCTCACCGCTGCCATGTTGTCGGTGAGCAGGTAAACAATGAAGGACAGCAGCGCTCGCACGGAGTACGGGCTTCTCTTCAAATAGCTGATCAGTGGGGGGCTGGGTGTCAGACACCCGTCGATCTGATATTGATAGGTCATAGATATTAAAATCTGGAAAACCTGTTTAAGCTCTTGAGTGACACTAACATATAAAGCTGTTGGTAAACGCATGGTTGACAGTATTTACAGCCTATAACAGTTGCACATGTTATGGGTTTATTTTTATTAAAAACTGTTCCATAAATTGTCCCTTATTGAGGGCAGATGTCGGTTTATATACACATGGTAGCACTGAAAAAAAACGTTGCTTGTTCTGAGCAAGCTCCCAAAAATCTCCCTTTTTGAGGGAGCAGCAGCAGCAGTGCAGTTTGGAACTTCAGGATAGGGCTACACAGCAATAGCTGTCATGGTCAGGATCACAGAGTAGTGGTGATCCCATGGAAATGAATGTGATTGCAGCAAGAGTCGCACAAATCCAGCAGTTTAGGATTCTTTGTGTCCCATGCTGTGGTACCATTCATTGCTAAGGCATCACTGCTACTTTGGCGACAGCAGTTGTTGCACGATCAGTGTTGCGGTGTATCCCTAGTCTCAAGAACAAACAGGAGATGTGCAGCAGTTTAGGAGTAGAAGTACTGGGAGAAGGAGGAATAGCACTTGAGGCAGCAGCTAGAGTAAAGTATGGAAAACCATAAACAGGAGATAATAGCAGTGACATCATTGGGGCAGCGATAAATCGGTCAGCGTCAGTCGTTGTCAGCAATGGCAGATCTATTCATTGTCATCAGCCACAGATGTGTGAAAATCCTCACAGATCCATGCCTGATTCATTTTGACAAAGATAATGTTTTGGACTCTTACGTATGTAGGACAATTTTGTCTACTTGGCTGTGAAGATGCTGCCTGCCATGCTGAAAATCCTCTCTAAGATGACATTAGAGGAAGATAGTACAGGGATAGAAAAGTGGGACAGTTCTGGCAGCTGTTCCAATCTGCATGCCCAGAAGTCCATGGGGTCAGAGACCAGGTTATGTGCCAGAGAAAGGGCAGAGTCATTGGGAACATTTGAAACATTTTTATTTTTTAAATGGATAGCTGGCCAGAATGAGTAACTCTATAGACCAGATTTAAAGTTGGTGAAGAAGCAGAACTGCCCAACATTTAGAGAATGAGACAATTTTTATGAACAGCTGGCCCGAAGTACTAATGCCATATAGCAGAATTAAATTTTGGTAAAGGCATGGAACTGTAAGACAATTAGCACAACTATATAAGTGGTACGGCAGCAACTGCACTGCCAGCAACTTTGCCAGGTGGGAGGTCACCTTGAACAAAAAGCTAAAATCTGGTCGCGAATAGTTTCCTCATGGCCACATGTTCCGTTATGGATGTCTCACGATGGAGCAGAGGACAAGGAGGAGGAAGAGTCTGAGCAGGAGAATAAGCAGCTGATGATGACACAGACATGTATTGCTTGGGGATGCGGGCTGACTATCACAAAGAAGACCTGGAAAAAAGGACAGACTTTTTCAGATTAGGAATGCTGGCCAGTTTCATTTTCCCACAGCATCCGGTGATGCCGCCTCATGTAGTGCAATACGGGCCTGGTCCCTGTTTCTGTGTTTGAATGCCTACTGCTTATGGTTTTGTGTGCTACTACTACTACTACCACCATACCACCACCACACTTCTCACACAAATCATTATTAGGAAGACTATCTTGAGTATCTTCCTAGCACACAGTGTTTTATTGCCTGTTCATAGGAAAAAAGAAGGTGCCCCACTAGGAGGGGATAGTCAAAACAGAGATAATGCAACAGAAATGCCTTTCTGGGCCAACAAAACGCAGGAACTGGAGGAATGCTGTGACCACTGGGCCTAAGGCATGGTGTCAGACTCACAAGTGACAATGACATCATGTTGCTCTGACTGAGAGGAAGAGTGAGCCATCCAGTTCACAATGTCATCCTCTTTGTCCTCATTAATAATGCCACACCTATCAGAAACGAGGGAGAACTGTGGCTTTCTGTTACTACTATTACTGGCCACATGGCTGGTGCTACTACTGCTGTTTGCACTACCACTGTACAGTGAAAAAGATTTTGACTCTCGAATGATGAGGCCTGGGTCTTTTATTTTCCATTCTTCTGTTTACTAGACATTTATATGAGTCCTAAAAATAAAAAGTCGCAAGTTTGGTACACACAGATTATTAAATCGTACTAGCAAAATAGGAAATGTTTTTTTCCCCTGTAATTTACTGTACAGTCAGAAGCATAATCACATGTTCCCCCCTTCTACAAACACACTGCACACTGGTGTTGACAATTTACAATGGTAATACAATGTGTGGAATGAAACTGCTATATTAATGTAGTTATTACATTATAATGTATTCTTTGAAACTGCATGGTATCTTGGTGCAATACAATGTGTTTTCAACAGGATATCTGCTACTAGTGCTGGAGGAGCTGGAAAAAAAACTATGAAACAATGTACACTGTAGAAACTTGAGGTTTTTACAAAATAGGCTTGCTCTTCCTTTATAGAAAAAATTACAGAACTTTGTTGATACCAGAATTTGCAGTGCAACATGAACTTTTCACTTGTCATCAGCTATGTGGAAACAGAATGAAACAGAAAGGTAAGTGACCAGTCCCTTCCTTTATATGTTTTCCCTGATAAAACCCTGACATCTATTGATTTAATCTACCTAATTAAATATGTCCCTACACTGTCCCTTTACTCTCTCTGCCAGATCTACAGTAGATTACTGGATTGTGTCTGTAATTGCTTTTTGGCAGACACAGCCAAGACACATGCTTTTCAGATTGCAAGCTAGCCTCAGAATGGCTCCTCTCCAGTCCAGAGAAGAATCCTGTCCCAATTGGCTCTCACAGTCTCTGTATGTACATGTGTATGATATGTGTTTGTACATTAAATATGAATATAATATATGGATGTGCAGCGATCCTCTGTTATTACACAATAACAGGCGTGGGTCAAAAGCAAATATATAGCACTATAAATTATAGTGCTATATATTCGTTTTTGGAATATTCGTCATGTTTTCCATCTGAACACATGATTCCTCCCTGATTCTTGCTTGTGGGCCAATGAGTCATTGGCCCACAAGCAACTTAAGCAGGGAGGAATCCTGACTTCAGATGGAAAAAAATGATGAATATTCTAAAAAACGAATATATAGCACTATATTCAATATAGTGCTATATATTCGTAATGACGAATATTTATAATTTTTTTCCATCTGAACACGATTCCTCCCTGCTTAAGTTGCTTGTAGGCCAATGACTCATTGGCCCACAAGAAAGAAGCAGGGAGGAATCATGTGTTCAGATGGAAAAAAAATTATGAATATTCGTCATTACGAATATATAGCACTATATTTTAAATATTTGCAAATTCTCGAAATTCCGATATTCAAGATAAAAATTTGCTATTTGAATATTCACGCTCAACACTACTCCGATTGTGCATCTATGGTACCAGCTGGAATGCTTGCTTTTTCAATCTATAAGTATGCAGGATCTACAGGCCTAGCTGTAACACCTGGGGGCATTGTGCCACAGGATACCATATAGAACCTGTATGCCTCCATGCCCAAACTTATTTTATCATGTATCCAGGCCAGAAGCCGGATCTCATCGTGTATCCAGGCCAGATGATGCATCTCATCCTGTATCCAGGCTAGAGGCCATATCTCAACTTATATCCAGGCTAAAGAGCATATGTCATCTTGTATCCCGGCTAGAGGTTGTATCTCACCATGTATCCAGGCTCAGTGATAATGAGGATCAGTCTGTACTTTGATTTACATTCATATTTGTGTTATAAATGATTAATGTCTCATTACTATCAAAGTAATAGGGTCCAAAGGTCTGAGGCTGGGAACAGTTGTTTTCCTTCCTTTCACTGTTCACAGGCTGTAGCTCTCCGTCTTATGTTACCATGGTGACATTTTTGCCCTTTTTGTGATTAAGCTGTACTTTCCTCTGGCGGCTCATTCACTTCTGTGATATTTTTCACTTACACTTAATTGATGATGATGGATTTGGCCTGTGTCTCATAACGACCTGAATAATTTATTCTCCATGAATTTCCATTTGGCTGTAGCAGAATACAAGGGACGGCTTTCTGCTAATTTCTCGTAAAACATGTGGTACACTGTGAAATCAGTCATGACCGTGAGAGACCTGGTCCCAGAACTCAATACTCAAACAGGGAGGAGCTTCAAAATAGAGGCTGGACCTCTATGAGAGATAGGCGTGGAGCAAGGGAGGACATGCAGATGTGCAAGGTGCTCACAGGCTTTCTTTCACCAAGGCCAAAGTTTGCTGCTCTTTCCCTGCATCTAGGTACATTAGATAAGGCAGAAAGGCTTGTTGGTGCCCCCTGTCTTACCAAGGAGCTTGGAAAAAGCACCCCAGCTAGACCCATAAGAGTACAACCAATAGCCATATATAAATAAGGCATTTTAAAGGAGTTTTTGAGATTTTTAAACTGATGACCTATCCTCTGGTTAGGTCATCGGTATTTGATTGGTGGGGAGTCTGACACCTGGGACCACTACTGATCCAATGTTTGAGAAGAAACACAGTGGCTTTCTCACAACTTTGCCTAAGCATCGGTTACATGGTCTAGGTACAGCTCAGTCCCATGGCAGTGAATTGAACTGAGTGGCAATATCAAGCACAGCCTCTATCAAATGGACAGCGCTGTGCTTGGTAGAGTAGATAAAAGGCCTCTGCACCACTGTGAGCACTGATGCCTTCTCAAAGAGCTGATGTCAGATCCCCCAGATAGATTATCAGTTCAAAAATCCTGAAAACTCCTTTAACGTCCACTACAGATGAGCGAATTTCTTCAAAATTCGATTCGGCCGGTTTGCCGAATTTTTCTAAAAAATTTGTTTTGATCCGAATTTATTTGCAACGAATCGCATTTAAAAAAATGCTATTTCCTGGCTGCAGAGAGCCTTTATAGTGGTGTAGAACACTGTGCCTCGCAGTAACACGCATAGGGAGTCTGCTGCGTTAATGAAACAATACTGTGAGTCAGTATGACATGCAGATGACAGGTGTCGCTCTTAGAATCACTTATTTGGTATTTCGTCAGCAGCTGATTCCACATAGATGTCTACAGAACCTGTTCTATTAAACACTTATACAAGTAGAGTTCCCCAACAGAGTGGAGAGGGTGTCAGCAGTTTGTGTTGACGTCACTGATTATTTTGCCCTTCCTCTGATCCGTCAGAACAATAACTCCCAAAAAACTGATCCTGTCTGTTGAGCATCAACCTTCACTCAGTCAGCATTTGGTCAGTAATCCATCAGTATTGGTAAAGCCAAAAAAAACAGGAGTGGATCAAAAACAGAGATGACTTGTCAATGGTATATTTGCATGTCTTCTGTGTTTTGTACCCACTCCTGCTTTTGGCTACCAAATCATAAGCCAATTCTGATGCAAAATGTGGTAGTGTTACCTGCAGTCCTATGTAAAATCACAGATAACACTAGAGTAGATCATGTGGTAGTTTTACCTGTGTCCTTAGTGTTCCTCCCTGTGTCTCTTCCACGGAATCCACGCTGGCGGCGCTGCCTCCTCTTCCATCTTCTTGCTCCGCACAGAACGTCCTGATGCAGCTGCGTCATGACATAGGAACATTGTGGGCATGGTGATAGTGACACAAACACAGACACACACACATACATACCTGTCTGCTTTGGTAAAGCCGGGCATAGATGGGCTATGTCAGGTTTTAGCAGAGTGGGCACAGGACAGTGGACACAGGGCGCGATATGTATGCGAGCACAGCTGAACGAGTGCAGGGCCGGAGCCCGCATACACATCGCTCCTCCTGCCTGTGTCCACTGTGCAAAAGCCAGACGTAGGCCATCCCCCACATCTTAACCCCTTTGCTACCAGCGCCATTTTGTCATCACTTCTCTTACCCCAAACCCCTTTAACTCTTTGCTGCTGATGCTGAGTGTGCACATAGTCACCAATCATACCCCCCCCCCCCCCAAAGGTGACTGATGTGTTGGGGGATGGGTGGCTTGGGGGAATGTGATTGGTGGCTATGTGCACACTTAGCATCAGCAGCAAGGGGTTTCCTGAGTCCTCTATGAGCCCCTCCAACCCCTAATGCCCCCCAAAATTCTCAGGACAGTGTGCTTTCCTCCTACTTCTCTACCCCCTGGGCATTTTGGGGGGCATTAGGGGTTGGGGGGCTCATAGAGGACAGTGTGCTTTCCTCCTATTACTCCAGATGATGGACGATGGTGCAGATAAGCAGCAGCCAACTGACTAAATAGGATGTCTCTATAGTAGTTTAGTTTGTCCTCCCTCTCAGCTGGTGTAAAAAGGCCTCCATTTTGGACCTGTAGCGAGGGTCCAACAAGGTGGAGAGCCAGATGTCATCCCTCTGTGAGCATGCATCGGGCCATTTGTGCAAGTGACTCGGAGGGACTCTGCCTGCATCTCCACTGCATACTGCCACGTTGTGTCTGGGATCTCTGCCTCGTCTTACTCATCGCCCTGTAGCTACTCTGGCTGCTACTCCTCTCGTGTCACCTGTGTAGAAAAACCACCTATTTCGCTACATATTGCTTGTGCTCCAATGTCCTCTTCCTCCTGTTCAGCCCCCACAGGGCTCATGTGGCCGTGAGATGTAGACCCCACGTCTCCAATCCCCTGACCAGCCATTGTTACCACCATCTGTTCCAGGACATGAAGCATTGGAATGACGTTGTTCATCCCCTAGTCCTAGCGACTGACAAATAACATGGCATCCGCAAAAGGCCTGAGCAAATGGCAAATGTCATGCATAAGCTGCCACTGGCTGACATCTAAGTTAAACAGGAGAATACTCCTGTCCGCTTGGATTATCAAGAAATTGTTTATGGTCTTTCTCTGTTCGCATACTCGGTCCAACATATGGAGGGTGGAATTCCAACGGGTAAAAACGTTGCATATCAGCCTATGTTGGGGGATGCCGTTCTGCCACTGTAGTTCAAGGAGGGTGTGCTTTGCGGTGTACGAGTGGCTGATGTGCAGGCAAAGTTTCCTGGCCATTTTTAGGATGTCTTGCAGATGGGTGGAAGACTTCAGGAACCCCTTGACAACCAGATTAAACACATGTGCCATGCAGGGCGCATGGCTCAGCCCTCCTTGATGCAGCGCTGACACCATGTTCTTCCCATTGTCGATCACCATGGTTACGATTTGTCGCAAAGAAAGCCAGGATTCGATTTCTTGATGAAGGACAAGGAGCAGTTCCTCCCCTGTGTGACTCAGTTCGCCCAGGCAAACTAGGTGCAGAACAGCATGACACTGACGTTCCTTGAAAATGTGGTATGCTGGAGGGGCACTTTAAATTGTCCTTGCAGTGGAGGCTGAGGACACGGTGGAGGATGAGGAGGCAGAGGTGAACAATATCGCAGGACCAAGGAAGTGAGAACGTGGAGGCGGAAGTGGCGTCACCTGGTCAAGTTGCTGGTGTGACTGCTCCCATCATCTGCTTCAAGTTGCTCCGGTGATCGATTGCTTACGGAATGACTGACGAGGAGGAGGAGGCGCTAAGGACCAGCAGATGATGGGAAGGACAGACAGCTCCCTTCGGCTGAGGTGATGCAGCCTTGACTGCATGAAATCAGGTGCGTGCTACTGGGTGATGCAGTGGTTGCTGTGGTATGCTGGACAACCACATTGGAGCCACGGTTTTCCCAGGCCACTTTATGGTGACGCTGCATATATTGACGCAGAGCTGTGGTGCCAACATTGACATCCAAGCCATGCTTCACCTTCGCCCACAGATTCTACAAATGGTCATATTCACCTCCTCCGGCAGCTTAACAACAAACTGCCACACCGCCGAGTAGGCGATTTTGCCCCAAGACTCCACACTGACTGACTGTTACCACTGCTGCTTCTGTGAACCCGTGCACCGCTACTTTATGGGCAGGTAGGCTTCTGCGAAGCGGGTTGTCTACCCCGGGCACGTTTGGCTCCCGACCTCCCACTGCGGCCACCCTACTAACTCCCGTCTATGCTAGCGACTTGCTGGCACCGCCGCTGCCTCACGGGCAAGCTGCCACCCTCTTCTGCCGATGATGATGAAGCCCCTAATTCACCCAGCTCCCCAGTGCGACCAGCCTCTTCATCATCATCGAGTACTGTCTGTACGTCACTGATGTCCTCCTCAACGGTCGCTGGGCCAGGAGCCTGACCGATCGCAACACCACCTCCCACGCCACTCTCCTCATCACTACTTGCCCGGCTACTGGAAGAAGCGGTGGATGTCTCCTCCACATCTTGGCTGGGCAGTAGCTGCTGACTCTCCTCTTTAGCTCGTCCTTGCTGTATAGGGGAGCTGAGCCCACATCATATAATACTGAGGGAACAGAAAAAGACAGAGGCAGGTTGAGGATAGGTGAGGGCACAGAGCCTGCTACCGGGCCATGCCAACTAAGGGTTGTGTCAGTCGAACCCACCAACTCTTGGCTGGGGGTGTCTGACCAAGTCAACCATTGAAGAACTGCTGGGTTGCTGGTCAAGACATGACCGCTATATGACACCGGGAGCTCAGGCCTCTTGCTTTGACTCCTTCTGCCACACCCCCTTACTCTGCTGCGACCTGTGCCAGAAACATTTAGACCTCTGCCACGCCCCTTCTCTGTCTGACATACTGTTAGATTAAATATAATATATAAAGCTGAGTGTGTGTGTGTATGTCCGCTAAAGAAATCCGCATTTACAATCACGAAATTTGGCACACAGGTACATCAGGTGTCCGGGAAGGTTTTAGACCAGGTCTCTGCTATCTAGGACGTACCGTTCCTGAGATATTCCCAAGAAATGCATTAGCCAATAGAAGCTTGGTCACATGACCCTTATCAGCCAATATAAGCTCTCAGGTCCTCCATCCTCCACATACACAGTTTTACTCCAGGGTTCCATAACAACCCAGCCATTTATCTTCACTGCTGTAGGAGAGCTTTAAAGGAAATCTGTCACCAGGATAATCGCTATTGAAGTAAAGCCATGGCCTAATAGCACTTAGTACCTTATTTCAAGATGTGCCTTTGTTCCAGCAATTTATATTTTTATCCTCTGAATATCCAGTTTATTTGGTATGCAAATGAGCCAGTAAGGTGTCAAGAGGGGCGTCACTCTTGCAGGAAGGAGCCCAGACACGCCCTCTGCCACAATGTATCCACTCTCAAAAGACTCAAGTCCCGTTAAGCCACGCTCCTGACCTGGTTAGGCCACGCCCCTCCCACTCCTGAGCCGATGGGGATTGAAAATTTGAAGGTAAAAATCAACTTCTGTCAGCTGCAGGGGTGGGAGGGAGGGTAACTTTCTACCTGCAGCTTACACTCAGACAGCACAGTGTTGCTGTCTTACAGTGAGCTGTTCAAAAGAACACACCGCCGATCGGGTTAGGCCACGCCCCCTCCCACTCCTCAGCAGTTTGAGATTGAAAAAATGAAGTTAAAATAAACTTCTACATCCCATTAAGCCATGCCCAGATCTGGTTAGGCCACGCCCCCTCCCACTCCTGAGCCAACGGGGATTAAAAAAATGTAGATAAAAATCAACTTCTGTCAGCTGCAGAGGTGGGAGGGAGGGTGACTTTCCCCCTGCAGCTCACACTCAGACAGTATTGTAAGAGGTGGACCCGAGGGAGTCCGTTGGGATACAGTGAACCACACAAGAATGAATGCATGGACAGTGAGCTGTGTGAACCAAAATAACTTTACTGACTCTAGAGGAGAAAACTATATACAATATAATGTACACCGTGATCCAAGATTGTCCACAGTGGGACCCCAGCCAGGAATTCCCTAATTTAGGTACTGTACCTTTAAGGCTTTATAGTTTGCCTAAATGCCGCTAAATTCGGCAGGATCTCCTAACCAAACACAGAGAACCGAAGCCACTAGGAATCAACACTAACTTTGGGGTCTGTGTACCTGGGATCTCGGCTGAGGGGCACTGTGGCTCACAGAGGCCAAATACAGAAAAATCCCACACTATCCCTCCCGAATGCCGATAATGCCCACCACCCCACCTCAGCTAGACTCCCTTGAACTCCCACCTGGCTATTTGTAACTCCAGAGCCAGGATGTGGATCCACTTGCTGTCGCAGTAAAGCTGTAACTGCTGCAGCGGCGCCAAAACTTGTCCTCACCCTGATTGCGGATCTGCCCGTGTGCCTTCTGCAATTTGCGAACTGAACAGACGGCCCATTGTAGAAATGCCTATTCTTGTCCGCAAAATGGACAAGAATAGGACGTGTTATATTTTTTTTGCGGGGCTACGTAACGGAGCAACGGATGCGGACAGCACATATGAATGGGTCCGCACCCGAGCCGCAATAACTGCGGCTCGGATGTGGACCAGAACCACGGTCGTGTGCATGAGGCCGTATTCAATTGGAGTATCATATGTCTCATCATGGGGGGCCCCAGACGGTGACCCCCTCACATCCCACCCCACTAGAGGGTGATAACCTTGACATCCCTCTCACAGAACCAGGATTCCCCCACACAAATTCATCCTGAGCATAGCGCTGAGGAGGAATCCCTGCCGTGGGCCTTGTCGTCCGACGTAGTTGAGAAGGGGGTCCCTGACTTGGTACCACCACACTCGAGGGTGACACCGGATCAGTTAAAGTTGCCCGGGGAGGAAGTCCCTCTGGACAGGACCCGGGCACCGCCCACCACTCATCCGTCATCTACCCTTTCTGGGAAACCGGTTCACTCTTGGGCGGAGTCTGCTCTCGAAACCTGCACAACCATAGCATGTTTCTATGTAAATTTCTAACAGGACCTCCGCGCCCCTCTGGTTCAACCTCGTAGACGGGCTTATCGGAACCCACCGGGCGCCGAACTATATATGGTGTGGCCTCCCACCGATTGTCCAGTTTTCCACAAGGCCTCTTCTCCCTGACCAGCACGCGATCTCCCGGGGAGAAGACTTCAGTCCATACTGGCACCGAGTTAGGGTGTTGGAGTTTCTGCAACAGCTCTCCCACTGCCTTGTGGACTGTCCTCAACCGTCGCCGATGTTCTCGAGTCCACTCGGTTGCAGTGCGTGCTTGCTCACTGTCAGGGGAGGGCATGTTCAACTCTTCCAGCTCTCTCCCAGCCCGACCAAACATAGGCATGTACCGTAAGTAACCGGTCGTGCTGTGCACCCGGTTATTGTAGGCCCAAATCAATTCGGGGAGATACTCCGGCCATCTGGATTTTTGATCCTTTTCCAGTGTCCTCACTATCTGAAGGATTGTACGTGTGGTCCAGGACTTCTTGATACCATATAGGTGATATAGTTCATTCATCAGTGCCCCCTGAAAGCAGGCCCCCTGATCTGAATGTATCCGTCTTGGACACCCATACACCTGTATAAAACGATGGCAGATGGCCTCCGCTGCTGACTGGGCCGTCTGGTCTCGGGTGGGCATTACCACCGTAAACTTTGTAAAATGATTGGTCATAACCAAACAAAAACCATGACCCAAATTTGAGTGCCCCACCTGCACATAAACTATCATCAATAGTTCTAATGGCTGGAATGTTTGGATAGTATGAATCAGAGCCCTCTGCTCCACACTTTTGTTTAGGTTGCAAACTCTGCACGTCTGACAGGCCTTCTCCACCATCCGTTCGAGATCTGGGCAGTAAACCAGCCTCTGTAGCCACTTATAGGTTTTATTACTACCAAAGTGGGCACCCCTCTCATGAGCTTCTCGAGCAGCTGCTGGGATAATGATTTGCCACCGATGCTCTAACTCTGCCCGCGTGTAGACCTTCCAATACAACAGGTCGTGGCCAACTTGTCCCACTGTCGGAGCAGCTTGTGGCCCTCAGGCATCATACGTTCTCGCTCCTCTAGCTTTGGCCACGTCTCATGCTGGACCCACTGTTTTACCCTCCAGATATCGTCACACTCATTCTGGGCCCGCACCCAATCTGCATGGGTCCTTCCTAACAGCACAGGTAGCCCTTGCACCACCCCACTTGAGTGTGCCACCGCTGCAAAGGAAGGTAGGCGACCCAGGTCAGGAGTCTCAGAGTCCTCCAGGTCATCATCAACATCTCCTTCCGGGGAGCCCACAGGTACTCTGGACAATGCATCAGCGTTAGCGCTTTCTTTCCCAGACCTGAACTTGATCCAGTAATTGAACTTCTCCAGCCAAGCTATCCACAGCTGTTCTAAGGCTCCCAACTTCGCATTATTCAGGTATTCCAAAGGGTTATTATCTGTCAGCACCAACACCTCCATCCCAGTCAGGTATTCGGCAAAGAGTTCCATCATTGCCCAGACCAAGGCCCCAGGCTATGCAGGCTCCCATCCGTGTACAACAGAAATGGGGTATCGAACCGAGCATAAGCTAAGATCGGCGCTTTTGTAAGAGCATCCTTCACTTCTTCTAGTGCTTTCTCCTGCCTCTCCCGCCACAAAATTGGATGGTTCTTAGAGCCGTTGGCTGTCCCCCGGAGCATTTCATTCAAGGGCCCCACAGTATGTGCAAACTTGTGGATAAATCGATGTTAGTACCCCCCCAGCCCCAAAAACGTCTGGAGTTCTCATGGGCTCCTTGGTCGTGGCCACTTCTGAACCGCTTCCACTTTTCTGGGAGAGGGTTGTACCCCTTCTGGGGTCGCCACATGGCCCAGATACTCAATGCTTCGACGAAAGAGATGACACTTTTTCGGCTTTATCTTCAGCCCATGGTCCCGTAAGCTTTGGAGGACCTGCTGAAGCTGGGCCAGGTGGTCTTCAAAGGACTTCCCAAAGACCACCACATCATCAAGATAGATCAACACCGATTCAAAGTTAAGGTCTCCCAGACAGTGCTCCATTAACCGTTGGAATCTACCCAGAACGTTGGTTAGTCCGAATGGCATCCGATTGAATTCATACAACCCCATCGGGAGGATGAACGCTGTCTTTGCCTTATCTCTTTTTGCCATAGCCACCTGCCAGTATCTGCTGGCCAAGTCGAGGGTGGAGAAGAACTGTGCTCTTCCCAGTGCGGACAAGGTCTCTTCGATCCTCGGAAGGGGGTAAGCGTCCTATACCGTATTTGCATTCAGCTTCCAGAAATCAACACAAAACCTGTGAGACCCGTCTTTTTTTCGGACCAGTACCACTGGTGCCGCCCACGGACTTTGGCTTTCCGGGAATAACCCCGTTATCCAGCATACTTGCTAGCATGGTTTTCACTTCTTGATAGAACTTTGGAGGGATCTGCTGGTATTGCTCTCGGAATGGCGGGGAGTCCCCAGTGGGGATTTCATATTCTGTCGCACACCCAAAATCCGCCTCATGGCGGGAGAAGGCAGCTTGGTACTCCCACAGAAGGGCCTCTACCTTCTCTCACTGCTTGGGAGTCAGGGTTCCCTGCTCCATACCCATGAGCTCCATAATTTTCTTGCCGTTCCAATCTGCAGTGGGGATTTCTTCCCGGGCCATCCCCACAGCGTAAGTCCATACTTTTTTCTGACTTGGCTGGAGAGTGAACTCCTCTTTCCAGAGCACTTCTCCGTCCTCCATTCTGACTTCGGCTAGCAGGGTCCCTGGTGGCACGGTGACCTCCTGGTCCTGCAGGTTGATGCATCTGATGGGTACTCAACCATCCCTCATGGTTATCAAGGCTCTAGCTACCAACAGTTTTGCTCTCTCTCTTCTCCACTCGGAACGGTTCTACCATGACCTCCAAGCCATCTATAAATATATAAAAGTAGGACAACAGAGAGAGCGGAGCGGCATGACGTGAGCCACGGACGTGCCGCGGTCCCCCCGCCCCCAACGCCGTCTCCAGCTCTGACCCCTGCAGCAGCGTTACATGCGGTCCCCCATGAGCTGCTAAGTGAATGAACCGCCGTCGTACATTGCGTTCCAGGAGGCGGTATCGGTCATAGTGCCGAATGAAAAGTTTGAATCCTCTCTAGAAGCCGTGCCTCTCCAGAAGCACTGAAAGTGGATGTGCTCCCCCTCTCTCCATTCTTTATACTACATAATCTGCTGCCCTGCCTGCTTAGGGGTTACTCCCTATCGTGAAGCCCTCTCCTCGACACTGCACAGACGCAGATTTGCCTCTTTAAAAGACGCTGCCCGTGATCTCCGCCATTCTATACCTCAGGGGAGCCGTATTGGTTCACCTCTTTGATGGTCGCCAACCAGTGTGGGTGGACGGCGTAGAAGATACCTGGGCTAGCACAACTTGAAAACCATCCGAGATCCGGGAATCTGGGAATTTTGGAACATCGGGAGGTCAAGGAACGTAAGATCTCCTGCTTTTCTATGTCACACTATAATATATACAATATGGCACCCAAGCTGCAGAATAGAAAATCGGTTGGCAGTTCCTCACCAAAGGGTGGTACAGTTCGGAATAATATGACGCAGTTGGATAAATATCTTAAATCTCCACCCACACTAAGTAAGACGAGAAGTAATCAGAAACAGTTAATGCAGATGGAGGACTGTGAAAATCCATTAAACAGAGCAGGAGAAAACAGGGCACCAGAAGCGGACAATCAGATGTGTAATATTGACTTTAAGTTAGCAGGCATACTGGACGCAGTCAATACAACCAATCAATCATTAAGCACCCTAACAATTACGGTGGCAGCAGTACAGACCGACATCTCAGTAATTAGAGATGACCTAAATAAAATGAGGCAACGTATTAAGGAATATGAAATGCTTACTTCAGAACTGCAAAAAAACACTAATCAGATAAAGAAAAGGATGGAAATAGTGGAGAGTGATAATAAGGCACTGAAGGAAAAATTGGCGGATTTGGAGGATAGATCTAGGAGAGGTAATCTTAAAATCGTGAGTTTCCCGGAAGGAGCTGTCGAGATGTTTTCCTTCCGCCCGGCGCCATTCTAAAGTTAGGAAACAAAAATATATATATATAAATAAAAATGTCTAGAATATTGACATGGAATATTCGCGGATTCGCGGATAAAATCAAGAGGTGTGCTGTGTTTGACTTAGTTTCTAGACATTTACCAGCCATAGTGGCTTTGCTAGAAACACACTTAACAGGTGAAAAAGTGGCGGCGTTTGGCGGAAGGAGATGGGCCTCCCATGAATATCATTCGTGCTACTCTATATATTCACGCGGGATCAGTGTTTATGTTCATAGACAGGTAAATTATGTACCAATAGAACAACTAATCGATCAAGAGGGTCGGTATATCTTTCTTTATTGTGAGTGGCAGGGACAAAGGAGTATAATTGCTTTTATCTATATCCCACCTCCTTTTACAACATATGTGTTATGTAAATTGATGGAATATATTTCGGCACGAGAGGAGTGCCCGGTGCTGGTGATGGGCGTTTTCAACTCGGTCATGGACATTAAAATAGATAGGATATCCACCATAATCAATTACGAACAAAATATCAGTTCAAACACGTTATTATCTAGAATGAGTAAAGAAATGGCACTGGTCGATATATGGCGATCTCTTTATGGTAATAAGCAGGTATATTCATGCTTTAGTAAGACCTATAGGTCCATGTCACGAGTTGATCTGGCCCTCGCCAGCCCTGGACTCATTAATAGGGTTAAAAAAATGAATTATGAAAGTCATGGTATCTCCGACCACTCCCCGGTTACCGTAATACTGGATAGTAATAATAAACCTAGTAAAAATAGAATTTTGAAACTTAACCCCCATTGGATCACATTAATAAAGGATGTGGATAAGATCAATGAGGAAATTCAACTCTTTGGGAGCGATAATATTAATTCAACACATATACATATGGTTTGGGATTCCCTAAAGGCATATCTGCGTGGCTTATACTCATATCAAATTAGGAAACAGAAAAGCCTCTTTGCACAAACTCAAAAAGAAATAGAAGGTATGATTAATCAGATAATGGGTGAGATTGTGCAGATCAATACCCCTGAAAAACAATATCAATTAAAAAAAGCACGGGAGGATTATAAGCAATATCTATATAAAAAAGCACAGAATAAATTGTTCTTCTTGGGGTTAAGGACCTTTAGTGAATCCGGTAAACCAAGTAGAGTATTATCCACAATAGTAAAAAATCTAAGGGGCAGTAATAACATCAATGGAATTAGGACAGAGGTGGGAAACATTTTAAGAGACCCTGACGATATCCTAGGGGAATTCACTCGATATTTCTCCATGTTATATCAGGCCGGACCTATTCATCAGGGAGGAAAAATAGATGAATATCTAGACAACATTAATATCCCTGAATTCGACCAACAAGATATAGATTGGCTGAATAGACCGATTCAATTGAGCGAGTTACAGAATACGCTAAAAACCATTAAGGGTAATACGTCCCCAGGGGCGGACGGCTTCCCATTTGAAATATACCGAAAACATGAGGGAATTATCCTTCCCCAAATGTTGGAGGTATTAAACCAATCATGGATACTGGGTTCCCTACCCCCTTCATGGATCGAAGCAACCATCACACTGATTCTAAAAAAGGGGAAGGACCCGTTGTCAGTTGGGTCTTACCGCCCCATCGCTCTGTTGAATACAGACTATAAAATCCTTGCAAAATTGTTGGCCAATAGATTGAAGGCCGTTATCCATAAAGTTGTCCATGAGGATCAAACTGGGTTCATCCCTAAAGGGAACATTCAGGATAACGTAAGAAGGGCCTTTCTGAATATTCAGATGGGGAGGGGGGAGGACTGCTCCATCCTGTCTCTTGACGCCTCTAAGGCGTTTGACAGGGTGGAGCGGCCCTTCCTCTGGGGAGTGATGTCACGAGTGAGGATGGGAGAATATTTCTCTAGATGGGTCCAGATTCTCTATCTAAATCCGGTTTCCAGGGTCCGAGTCAACGGGGAGTATTCCTCCCACTTTTCATTGACCCAGGGAACACACCAGGGATGCCCCCTCTCCCCTTTACTTTTTTGGCTGTTTTTGGAGCCAATGGCATGCAAAATTAGAGCAGATAAGGAAATACAGGGCTTCGGATGTGAGGGAGAGGCCGATAAAATAAGTCTCTATGCGGACGACGCTCTATTATTTTTGGGGGAGGGGCATAGGAATTTACCTAGGGTTATGGAAAGTATAGATTAATTTGAATCTTTATCTGGATATGAGATAAACTGGGAAAAATCTAAATTCCTCCCATTGAAGCGCCCTGTTCCACTGGGTTATAACTATCGGGTGAGCGTCCTGACTCCAGCAGAATCGCTACTATATTTGGTTATCCATATAGGGACCAAGTTGGAACATTATGAGAAATTGAATATACTCCTAATAATAGACAAGGTTAAGGGAAAAATTAGAACATGGTTAAGGCTACCTCTGTCACAAATTAATCGTATAGCGCTTATTAAAATGACACTATTACCAATGTTATTATATGTATTAAATGCAAGTCCAATAATGATAGAAGATAAGTTCTTTAATAAACTGGAGACCCTTTTTAATGAATTAATATGGGGGCGCAAAGAGTTAGAATCAAAATACAGTATCTTTATAAAGAAGAGGGTGGTATTTCTGCCCCCTTTTTAAAAGGATACTACTTGGCTGCACAGCTGAGATGGTGTGTGAGGAATCGAAAGAATAAATGCATACGGCTTGTTTTTGGGGAGAACTGTGGACCTTCGGAGGATGTCTTCTCTATCCTTGAGAAGGGCCCTTCTGAGAAGAAAACAATAATAAACCCTTTCAGAAGAATGCTTGAGTACATTTGGCAACAAGTTCGACGCATGGTCGGAGTATCCCAAGCGGTTCAGTACACCCCCTTGTGGGGGAATGCACACTAAGGCCTCTTTCACACTTGCGTTGTCCGGATCCGGCGTGTACTCCACTTGCCGGAATTACACGCCGGATCCGGAAAAACGCAAGTGTACTGAAAGCATTTGAAGATGGATCCGTCTTCAAAATGCTTTCAGTGTTACTATGGCACCCAGGACGCTATTAAAGTCCTGGTTGCCATAGTAGGAGCGGGGAGCGGGGGAGCGGTATACTTACAGTATACTTACGTGGGGCGCCCTGACGTCACTCTGGAGCGCCCCGGGAGCCGCACGGATGGTAAGTATACTGCTCCCCCGCTCCCAACTACACTTTACCATGGCTGCCAGGACTTTAGCGTCCCGGCAGCCATGGTAACCATTGAGAAAAAGCTAAACGTCGGATCCGGCAATGCGCCGAAACGACGTTTAGCTTAAGGCCGGATGCGGATTAATGCCTTTCAATGGGCATTAATTCCGGATCCGGCCTTGCGGCAAGTCTTCAGGATTTTTGGCCGGAGCAAAAAGCGCAGCAAGCTGCTGTATTTTCTCCGGCCAAAAAACGTTCTGTTCCGGAACTGAAGACATCCTGATGCATCCTGAACGGATTTCTCTCCATTCAGAATGCATTAGGATAAAACTGATCAGGATTCTTCCGGCATAGAGCCCCGACAACGAAACTCTATGCCGGAAGAAAAGAACAACGCAAGTGTGAAAGAGCCCTTACCACAAATTAAGCAAATGGGTAATGTAAGATATTGGGAAAAACAGGGGATACATTTAATTTCACAAGTTTTTGAAAAGGGACAGATTAAGCCCTTAAATGAAATTCTTCCGGATATTTCAGTAACACTTATTGATAAATTTCGATATGAACAATTACGACACGCCATATACTATACGGAAAATAAGAATTATTTAGATATTGTACAGAATTCTTTCTTAGACTTCTGTTATGATATGACGTCAAACACTTCGTCTGTATCACACATTTATGCTAAGTTAAAACACGAATACACTAATCAGATCACATTTAGAGCTGAAGGCAAATGGGAAAGGGACCTGCAGAAGGTGGAACCCATTACATGGAACATCGTTTATAAAAATATTAAAAGGTCCACGGTCTCCCCTGCCCATGCATGGATTCTTCTAAAAATTATACATCGCCTCTATTATACACCAGCATTTCTGCATAATATCTACAAAGACAGAGAACAGAACTGCTATAAATGTAATAAAGACAGAGGTGAATATAAACACTTGCTGTGGGAATGCCCGGGCATAAAAGAGTACTGGACTAAAATATTTCTGAAATTACAGAATAGTTCCCCCTTGAAATACGAAGTGTGTATTGACTTTGTGATCTTGGGCACCCTCCCAGAGACAAATAAAAACAAAATCGAGCAATTACTCTGCCTTCGGGGCATAGCCTTCGCCAAAATAATAATAGTTAAACACTGGGGCTCTATGAAATACCCCAATCTCCAGGAATGGATAGAGTATATGGACAGGGTAAAGTTTTATGAACACAATCTTGCCCATACAGTGAAAAAAAAAAGCAGTCTGGCAGCGGATATGGGGTAGGTGGAAATAAAAATAATAAAAATACCAAATAATAAAAATATTAAATAAAAATAGGTGGGATAATGGCGGCTCCGCGGAAGAAAAGGGGTGGGGGAGGGAGAGGTGGGTGGGTATAAAATAAGAGGGGGATTTGATATATGATGAGAATACATTGTATTGTATGGTATTGTACTTAGCAATATGATATTGACTGGATACATTGTAAAAAAATGTATTCCCTTTTTGAAAAAAATAAATAAATAAATAAATATATATATATATATATATATAAAAGTAAAGTTGAGGCACACAATTTTCACGATTTGCGAATAGGGCATTTATTCATTTGCATGTAATGCTGTCATCCATTGGCCCAATCTGTTTCAGATTATACACATTAGCATAAACCGTACGTTTCGGTCGCGCAGGACCTTCATCTGCGGTATTATCTACAATATAATTGTCAACATGAGCTGGATTGTAGCATATATAGCAACAGAATTGGATGCATATAAAGGTATATATATTAGAAAAAGTCTTAAAGATAACAAGAAAGTTATATACTTGGCAAAAGCCATACATTGAGTTCGGGGTATACAGAGCACATAGAGTACATTGAGTACATATATAGGACCACTAGGTATATGAGAGACATATAATAGCCAGATGGCTCACGTCTGTAGTGTGATCAATATCTAATCAGAGTAGTTTCCATGTATCTCAATGTGCTCCCCTCCCCCGGGCCTCATGATGATGTAACGGAAAATAAAACCACCACCTGCATAGAAAAAGGGGTATATACAATGACTTTTAACCATATCCCCTCACAGTATTAATATAGCACATCAGAAATAGTATTGCAATCAATAATAGCTTGGGTTATATGTCGCAGCAAACATACAGGTATATACTGGTTCGTCGCCCATATTGGAATCTTGTACTGTAGGCAGATATATAAATATATGTAAAGCGATCTGTAAAGAAAAAAATCTTATTAGGATTACTTGCCCAATGACCAGTACCTGCTCAGACGAATGTGGGTAAATGGGGCGCTGGATGCATGGCGTATGTTTGAACCGGCCGCTATTTAAATATGTATGGGCTGCCTGGAGGTTCCGGTCACGTGATCGGATGTCACGTGATCACTGGGGCAGACTTATGCTTTCCACTGCGAGATACTGCGTTCCACTACGGAGTTACTGGGAGTTCCAGTCATGTGATCGGAAGTCACATGACCGCTACGAGAGATGTGTGCTTTCCAATTGTATCTTCGCACGGGCGCTGCGTTCCACTATAATATCCCAAAGACCCAACATTAATAGGGATCTGTCTGTGACATTCTGGCATAAATAAAGGTCTATGTGGAACTATAGGGGACTTGGCAGAAATAAAGGGCTGTGAAAAGGGGCCAATAGAAACGTGGATGTAATTATAGAAAGAAAGAGATTAAGCAGGCACACTCTATTTGGGTTCAATTAAATATTTATTTAAATTAGTAATAGGATGTTAGGTTATTTTATGTTTGGGTATATATGGTTATGAGGGTACTGTGTGAGTAATATCACTCTGAGGTGAATGTCCTGGAGATGGGGTGACAATATATAATGATGTAGATAAAAATGAAAATAAAAAATAAAATACTAGTAAAATGCTCTGTGGTGAGTATCTTGGAGACAAAGTCACAGTATATAATAGTCTGGAATAAAAAAAAATTTGCAATAAAAACTGCTGCAATAAAAAGACAGCTATGGTAAAAAAAGGCAAAAAGTCTGTTAGGTCTTTAAAGTGCTGTTTTTTGTCACAGTGACTGCTGTTTAGAGGACAGAGATAATTCAAGTAGTTAGTGAGGATGTCCTGAGTGCAGTATTAATCCTTTATAGAGATAGTTCATCAATAATGTTGCCGCTTAATCCACGGTAAGTGCTGCGCTTGTAACAGTGTTATGACAACGTGGATGTAGCGCTAACTTTCCTTGTACAAAAGCCATCTATTGTCTGATTTACAGAGGGGAATAATGGCAAAGACAATGTAATGTGATAGGGATCAAAAATGCGCTAGGTATATTTAATGAGTAGTAGGAGGTATAGGGTACGGGGTTAATATATGATAATGGATCTGGAAAGAGGGGATAGGGAAACTATAACCAAGGACAGGTGGTAGGGAAGAGGGGGTGAGAAAGAAGGGGGGGGGGGGCAAGAATGGAGAAAAGGGGTGGGAAGGGGGGAAGGTCAGTCTCATCCACACCCGTTGTAGACAAAAATAATTCTCAGCGAGTCTGTGGAAAAAGGGAATAATATTTAGAACATCTTCCTAATATGATCACAATAACAACAGATAGTAAATGCAGTTTAGGTATTAGATATTAATGAAAAGATACGAGAACAAGCTAAGTATTGTTTCAGGTATTGATAAAAAAAGTCCCATTCACGGTTCAAGCCATTCGGCGAAAGTGTCCCTAGTTTATGAATCCAAAATGCCTCCTTTTGTTTTAGGAGGAGTGTCCGGTTGCCGTCCCTCCTGGGTCGATCCACTTGTTCCAAAATTTGGAACCGAAGTTGCGATATTCGGTGTTTCCTCTCAGAAAAATGATGTGGGATTGGCAAAAAATTGTGTTCAAGTCTAATGGTAGACGTGTGCTTACTTATTCTGTCTCGCACATGTTGAGTGGTCTCCCCAACATATGCGAGGCCACATGGACATTTTATCAGATATACAACGTAGCTTGATTCACAAGTATAGAACCCTTGGATTGCGAATGCCTGTCCAGTACGTGGGTGTGTAACAACGTACTCTCCTTTTGTTACATTACAGCACTGTGCGCAGTGCAAACAGGGATACGTGCCATTACGTTTACTCCGTAGGTAAGTCTGGTAGGACTCCCTATATCTGCCCTGACTAATTTATCCCTGATATTGGGGGGTCTCTTGTAACAAGTCAAAAGGGGTTGTGGAATTCCTTTATCCCAGGGTAGGATTTAGCTAATACGGGCCAATTTTGTTTAAAGGCCTGCTGGATCTTAGGCATAAGTGGATGGTATGTAGTTATACATGCTACCCACTTTTGATTCATGGGGTGAGGTTTACGAGTCTCGTGTAGGCTATTTAGAGCTTTTTTTTAAAAAATGGTATCAGGATAACCCCTGTTGTAGAATTTTTGGGTCATTATCTCAAGACGCTTAACTTTAGTTGCATCGTCAGTGACAATCCGGTCGTGTATATTGGGATCGCGGTAGGGAGTCCTTTGTCGCTCGTGGGTGGCAACTCTCGTAGTTTAACAGACTATTGCGGTCGGTGGGTTTACTGTAGAGGTCTATGGTTAGTGTTCCTGTTGGGTCTATTTGGACAAGTGTGTCTAAAAAGCTGATCTCCTTTTTGCTAGTGTGGGAAGTGAAGCCTAGCTCGCTGTATATTTGGTTGAGGTTCTCTACAAAGTTATTTATAGTGGATATCGGTCCTCTCCAGACACAAAAGATGTCATCAATAAAACGATACCATACATCTACGCATTGGCAGAAGAGGGGATTTGTGTACACGAAGTCTTCTTCAAATGCTGTCATGAAGGCACTGGCATAGGGGGGGGGGGGGCCACATTGGACCCCATAGCAGTGCCCCTCCTCTGGCCATAATAGGTGTCGCCAAACAGAAAAAAATTCTTTTTGAGTATAATCTCAAGTAGTGTTAGGCAAAATTCCTGCTGTTTGGTGGTTAGACTGGAATTGTTTTGTAGGAGTCTTGCTGTAGCTTTTATGCCTTTGTCATGTGCTATTGATGTATAAAGGCTGTTTACATCTAAGGTGAGTAGGGTACTATCTGGTGTAGGTGTTATACCATTCAATTTTTTGATAAATGTATCCAGTATAAAGGATCTCAATGTTTTAATGAGTCATAGGGCATAATCGTACACTCTGACCCAGTATCCACCAGGCAGCGAACCCTCTGCCCAAAGTCTGCTTCAAGCCATGGACTTTCGGAGTACAGGTCTTGGTTCCCATTGATAGGGCTTTGTCTCCCAGTCTCCGCCGCAGATTGCCCTGTTACTGCGGCAGTGGGGAGTTTAAAGGCAGCCCCTCTCCTTCATCTGCCACGTCCGAGGAGCAGTTTCGGGCATAATGGATCCATTCTCTCTGTTAATGGGGTTGTCCCATAGGAATTTCCTCTTCTGCCTGTCGGGAGGCTGGTACGGCCATAGGGGCACTACTCTTTGTTGAAGAAGCCGTCATCCTCTATCCAGCCATCTCGGCACACAGCGCAGTCACTGCCTCACACAGCTTCTCCTGGACCACCTCTCCAGAGGATTCTTCCCGCACTTTGCCACTCATCGGCACGGCTGACACAGCCTTGAAGGTTCCTGTGGTCATTCAGAGTTTCCGTGCGATTGCTTCCATGTAGACTTCCACAAATGGTTTGTCCGGGTTCTGGATTATGTATTTGGACATTTGCTGCCTTTGCCACTCGTCCCCGATCCCTAAAACAAAGTGGTCCCTCAAGGGATTGTCTCCACCTCCGGGATCACCCAGAGCCCTAGGTGCTCGACGAAAAAGTTATTTCCTAACTCCTGCAGGGCCGTTGCATAAACCTGTAGGTCCGCATCCTCCCTCTGGGTCCAGCTAAAGAATTGGGCACATAGAGTCATGACCTCTGTCAACCCCCCATGTACCTTTTCGAGATAGGCCACGATTTTATCAAACGTATCACGCTCCTCCGGGGTCTAACCATGATGGTCCATCTAACCCGCCCCTCTAGTGCGTTAATGGCAACCTCCAAACATATCTCAGGGGCCAGGTTATACATCTTTATGGCTCCCCTAACCCTGTCTACCCAGTCGGATAGCAACATGTTTTTCCCGTCATATTTCGCTAAGTGATTTAACAGACCACCCATCAGGAGGTGTCCGTTGAGGGCCTGTGGGGGTGCTGGCCTGTGGGCGGCGATGGGTGCCACTGCCTCGCCACCACCTGAACTCCCTGAAACAGCCTGTAGGGCAGGCTAAGCCACTCCCTCCGCTGCATTCGCCTGTATGGGGGTCACTGTATCCTGCCGACTACACCAATTTGTAAGAGGTGGACCCGAGGGAGTCTGTTAGGATACAGTGAACCACACAAGAATGACTGCACGGACAGTGAGCTGTGTGAACCAAAAGAATTTTACAGACTCTAGAGGCGAAAACTATATACAATATAATGTACACCGTGATCCAGCGGGAACACATGGAGTGAGGTTTGCTCCGGTGTACTGAAGTGGTGGTACAATCTCTCTGGGTTGCTAGCAACTCAAGATTGTCCACAGTGAGACCCCAGCCGGGAATTCCCAAATTTAGGTACTGTACCTGTAAATTCGGTGGGATCTCCTAACCAAACACAGAGAACTAAAGCCACTAAGAATCAACACTAACTTTGGGGCCTGTGTATCTGGGATCTTGGTTGAGGAGCACTGTGGCTTGCAAAGGCCAAATACAGAATAAATCCCACACTATCCCTCCCGGATAGCGGTAATGCCCACCACCCCACCCAGCTAGACTCCCTTGAACTCCCACTTGGCTATTTGTAACTCCAGAGCCGGGATGTGGATCCACTTGCTGTCGCAGTAAAGCTGTAACTGCTGCAGCGGCGCCAAAACTTGTCCTCACCCTGATTGCAGGGAGGGACCTGAGCTCAGGATTTGTCCCATTCAAAGTGCGCACTGACTGAGGGGAAAATGCTTCAGGCTTAGATCTCCAGTGTAGGACTGAATGGTAGCTTGGTTTTCTTGATGGATAATCCAACGTTGGCCTCAGGGCAGGCAGGTCTCTGGTCTCCTCAGCTCCTGATTATAACCGAAGACTACAGATTCTCTTTAGCAGGCAGCAGATATTCACCAATCGTCCCTTGCTTGCTGTGGATAAAGCCTTCAATCTGTGGCTGATCACTGGACACCTCAGGTAAACAATTTAGCAGACACGTCTGAATCCATTGCTTTCTAAGTGCCGACTCTCTCTCCTCCTGCCACTTCCTTTCTGCAGCCCCTCTAGCTTTTCCCAGAAAGTTACGACATGGCAAAAAAATAACAAAATGCACAAAATAAATAAGCTACTTTTAACGGTCCATTTCAATAAGAAAGCAAATCCTGTGCAGCTATAAGATTACTTTTCTTTTTATATTAATTGTCAATATCTCATTAGTTCTAAGGGGGCTGCCCGACTGGGGGCCTCTAGTGGCCAGTCACACAAACTGCATGTTATATCACTCATAGCTTATTCAATGTTGTCAGACTCACAGATGTATTCAATTGGAGTATCATATGTCTCATCTTGGGGGCCCCAGACGGTGACCCCCTCACAGTATAGTGCTGCTGTCTTAGAGTGAGCTGTTCAAAAGGATACGCCCCCGATCCGGTTAGGCCATGCCCCCTCCCAATCCTTAGACGGCAGGGATTGAAAAAATGAAGTTGAAAAAAAATAACTTCTAGGTCCTGCTAAGCCACGCCCCGATCTGGTTAGGCCATGCCCCCTCCCACTCAGCCTACAGGATTGAAAAAATGAAGTTAAAAATCAACTTCTGTCATCTGCAGGAGTGGGAGGGAGGGTGACTTTCTCCCTGCAGCTCAGACAGCACAGTGCTGCTGTCTTAGAGTGAGCTTTTCGAAAGGACATGCCCCCGATCTGGTTAGGCCATGCCCCCTCCCACTCCTGAGCCGACAGGGATTGAAAAAATGAAGGTAAAAATCTACTTCTGTCAGCTGCAGGGGTGGGAGGGAGGGTGGTTGTCTTCCCTGCAACTCACATTCAGACAGCACAGTGCTGCTATCTTAGAGTGAGCTGTTCAAAGGGACACCCCCCCACCCGATCCAGTAAAGGCCACTGTTAAGGGGGCGGGCCCCAGTGGAGGTCACTGTTAAGAGGGTGGTATGCTGTGAAAGTCACTGTTAAAGGGGAAGGCTGCTGTAAAGGTCAAAGTTAAGGGTGTGGGCTGCTGTGGAGGTCCAATTTTAAGGGACAGGGCACTTTGGGGGGTCAGTGTTAAGGGTTGGGGGCTGTTGAGGTCACTATTTTGGGGGTGGGGTGCTGTAGATGTCACTGTTATAGTGGATAGTGTTGATATATTTTAACGACACACACAAACATTAAATGAAATAGATTAAATATACCCAAGCGAAGCCAGGTCCTTCAGCTAGTAAATAAATAAAAAGGAAATTAAAACACGCCAAAAAGGGCTGTGATTTTCTCACTTCACCACACAACGGCTAATAAGCCCCTTCCCCCCCCCCCCCCCCCCACTAATACAAGCTTAAAATGCTTTAGAACATATAACTGGACAGCACAAGGGCAAATAAGATATAGAAATATTTCCGTGTAATAAACCCTTGAAACACCAATACAAGAACACCAACACAGTACTACATATTGTATATGTCAAAAATATATATATGATCTTTATTTATTCACACAAATATATAAAAATTGTAGGTGGCAATAACAAACATACAGAAATACATAAAATACACCGTCAGTAGTAATAATATGACATCTCCACTACCCCAATTTACCAGTAATAAGATCCCATATCTCTAAACCGCTCTACCATACACAACATTACACAGTAAAGTGCATAATGAAACACAAATTACCTCTAGAGTCACGCTTAATCAAGCGATAGGGAGTCACTTTAGTGAAAGTCTGACCTTACAAGCAGCAAAGATAAAAGAGTAAACATATTACGGACCAGTGATCAAACACCCCTATGTTTGATCACTGGTCGTTAATATGTTTGCTCTTTTATCTTTTCTGCTTGTTAGGTCAGACTTTCACTAACAAATTAAATCCACTCTGTCAACTTCGATTCACTCATCTATAATGTCCATATAGACACATCTGATATATTTGGTCACGCTTGTGGTAAAAGCTGTCAAAAGGTAATGAGCAAGTAACAGAGACTTTTTTGGTCAACAGAACTGGGGCTAAGGATATAAATCTGGTCAGGGTTATATCTGAAGAAGGTCTGTGTGTTAACTCTGGTCTTGTTCTATTATCTAAAATAATACTCTGCTCTAATGAATACTCTATTTTTTACATCATTGTCTGTGTCACTTGCTTATTATCTTTGGATCATTTTAGATCATCTAAGATGACTAGAGGGTCTACTCATTGCAGTAACACATGCTGCTTACCTATGGTTTTATGACCTACAGGATCCCTGGCATGTTATGCAGTAGTCGTTAATGATTAGGGGCTGCTAACTGGGATTTATTACTGTGTTCAGGGCACTAAAGAGGCATCATCACTTTGTGGGGCCAAAGAGGGCACTAACAAAGGGGCACAGAGGAGAACTATTACTGTCTGGGGTATTAAAGGGCACTATTACTGTGCGCTACACAAAGGAAGACACTATATCTGTGTAAAGGTAGTATTACAGTGTGCAGGTACTGATGTTAAACAGGGCACAAATGAGGGGACAATATTTCTGTGTGGGCACAAAGGGTCACTGTTACTGTATGAGACACAAATATTTATTCCACTAGGTTTTTGGGGGTACTATGTACAGTCAGGTCCATAAATATTGGGACATCAACACAATTCTAAATTTTTTGGCTCTATACACCACCAAAAAGGATTTGACATGAACCAAACTGGATGTGCTTTAACTGCAGACTGTCAGCTTTAATTTGAGGGTATTTACATCCAAATTAGGTGAACGGTGTAGGAATTACAACAGTTTGTATATGTGCCTCCCACTTGTTAACAGGCCAAAAGTGATGGGACGATTGGCTCCTCGGCTGTTCCATGGCCAGGTGTGTGTTATTCCCTCATTATCCCAATTACAAGAAGCAGGTAAAAGGTCCAGAGTTCATTTCAAGAGTGCAATTTGCATTTGGAATCTGTTGCTGTCAACTCTCAAGATGAGATCCAAAGAGCTGTCACTATCAGTAAGGAAAGCCATCATTAGGCTGAAAAAACACAACAAACCCATCAGAGAGATAGCAAAAACATTAGGCGTGGCCAATGGAACATTCTTAAAAAGAAGGAACGCACCGGTGAGCTCAGCAACACCAAAAGACCCGGAAGACCATGGAAAACAACTGTGGTGGAAGACCGAAGAATTCTTTCCCTGGTGAAGAAAACACCCTTCATCATAACAGTTGGCCAGATCAAGAACACTCTCCAGGAGGTAGGTGTATTTGTGTAAAGGTCAACAATCAAGAGAAGACTTAACCAGAGTGAATACAGAGGGTTCACCACAAGATGTAAACCATTGGTGAGCCTCAAAAACAGGAAGACCAGATTAGAGTTTGCCAAATGACATCTAAAAAAGCCTTCACAGTTCTGGAACAACATCCTTTGGATAGATGAGACCAAGATCAACTTGTACCAGAGTGATGGGAAGTAAAGAGTATGGAGAAGGAAAGGAACTGCCCAAACTGCCCATGATCCTAAGCATACTGTCACGGACGGTGTACAGGAAACAAGGCAAAGCAACATGTATAAATGACTCGCTGGATCCAAAAGCTAAGGAACCAAGGGAGACCCCTGCAGAAGACCTGGCACTTTCCCTGGCTGCTCAGCCTATGCAAAGATCCTAATGGTGGAGGTTTGCATATCCAGGAACCTTGACTATAAAGCCCTGAGCACCCTACAATAGTGAGGGGACACGACCACCGGCTCCCTACACAAGATACGGAGGGAGTCAGGGTCACCTGGGATCCAGCAAACAGAAAATAACAGATAAAGGTACAACACTTAGCTTTGTAGCAAACAGGAGAACAAAGTCAGCATGCACACACACTCCAGGAAGTAGTATAAGCCGCCCAGAAAAGCATTTTGGGGAGGAATTTAAAGGGAAGCAATTAGTCCAACACATGACAGCTGAGAGAAGCTAACGAGAGGAGGAACTGAATACCACAACACAGAAACTCAAGGAGGAGGTTCTGAAAGGCCTCTGTCAGAGCTTCTCAGCTGTCTGGTTGTGACACATACCACCTCATCAGTGAAGCATGGTGGTGGTAGTGTCATGGCGTGGGCATGTATGGCTGCCAATGGAACTGGTTCTCTTGTATTTATTGATGATGTGACTACTGACAAAAGCAGCAGGATGAATTCTGAAGTGTTTCGGGCAATATTATCTGCTCATATTCAGCCAAATGCTTCAGAACTCATTGGACGGTGCTTCACAGTACAGATGGACAATGACCCAAAGCATACTGCAAAAGCAACCAAAGAGTTTTTTTAAGGGAAAGAAGTGGAATGTTATGCAATGGCCAAGTCAATCACCTGATCTGAATCCAATTGAACATGCATTTCACTTGTTGAAGACAAAACTGAAGGGAAAATGCCCAAGAACAAGCAGGAACTGAAGACAGTTGCAGTAGAGGCCTGGCAGAGCATCACCAGGGATGAAACCCAGTGTCTGGTGAGGTCTATGCGTTCCAAACTTCAGGCTGTAATTGACTGCAGAAGATTTGCAACCAAGTATTAAAAAGTGAAAGTTTGATTTATGATTATTATTCTGTCCCATTACTTTTGGCCCATTAACAAGTGGGAGGCACATATGCAAACTGCTGTAATTCCTGCACCGTTCACCTGATTTGGATGTAAATAACCTCAAATTAAAGCTGACAGTCTGCAGTCAAAGCACATCTAGTTTGTTTCATTTCAAATCCACTGTGGTGGGGTATAGAGCCAAAAATGTTAGAATTGTGTTGCTGTCCCAATATTTATGGACCTGACTGTATGTAGCCCTATTTATAGAGCAGTATGACACTGTTAAAGGGGGTGACTGGATGAGACATTTCTGTAGATGGTGGGAAAAAAGGGTAGATGATGCTGGAAAAAATTAAAAGCCAAAGATACCCAGACAGAAAACTCTGCAAAGATAAATCATGCTCTGGAAGTCATTACAGTGGTCTGGGTCACATTAAAAGAAAATGTCTCCAGTCAGAAAAGAGGTCACAATTATATTCTTCAGAGGGGCAGTGCATTATATGGTCACTGTAAGTGGATATTATTGGTTACATTGTTCTTTGTGGTAGCTACATGTGGTCAAAGTGTGGCACTACTGTTTGGTAAGTGGATGGTTTTTAAGGTAAATGTTATTTTAGGACAGGGTGATGCATTTATGGATACTCGGTAGGCCCGACATGGTTATTTTATTGCTGATGCATTATATTTAAGGCTATAAACTTTTAGCGATATTCAATACTGTCTTCTTTGCAATTTTTTTCCCGCAGGGGGTTAGGGGCATATGCTTTTGGGTGTGGCCTCCTGATTTTTAAACACCCTAGAAGTCCCAGTTGCAGGATCCCTTCAGTTGCTCTATCTGCAGTAGGAGACCAGGCACACCGACCCTTCACCTCAACAAAGCACCACCCAGATAATCCTCTACTTGGACTTGTCTGTCCATCAGAAACCCACAAACCCAGCATGGCTATCAGCTCTGGAGAACAACAGAGCATTATGTTAAAATATTTACTGTTATACCATGTGTCCAATTGGCTCTAAAGAATCATTTACGTTTCCCTTTGCAAATAACAGCTGATTGAGAGCAGTGAGACCCCCGAGCCTCAACTTTTACCTTCAGAAAAAAATCAAAAAGCTTGATCCACCGACAACGCTACCTCAAACTAATTAACTTATTACACTTTACTCTCCATTAGTTTTGGGCCCGTCCATTACATTGTCCATTACGTTATTAGTCTTGATAGTTCCTTAATCTACAGTGAACCTAATAGATGCTAATGGAGTAAGTAATAAGAAACCATTTGAAAACTGGATGCCAAACTCTTTTCCTGTGAATGAGTAGCAATGGTAATCTACTCGTAGGGACCATCACTACAAGGAATCCCAGTGGATGTACTACATGGAGAGATTCACACAGAGCACATCTTATTTTTTCTCATGGAAATACTTTTTCAGAGCCTTTTTTTACCAGATCAGTGTGACATTGTGACTAGTGTTGAGCAAAGCGAAGCTTCCGAAGTGGAATTTGGTCTGAATTTTAGGAAAAGTGTGATTCTAAACAAAGCAGAATTTCTTTGCGCATGGTGGTAATGATTGATTACTCCTAAAATGGTGGCTGGAGTTGTCTTAGAAAGAACATTAAAAAAACACTCACCTCATCCACTTGCTCGCAGAGGTCCTGCTGAAAGACCTGCTGAGCAAGTGGATGAGGTGAGTGATTTATTTATTTATTTTTACCCAAAAGGCCATATTGTACTCTGTCAAAGGGTAAAGATCCATCTTGCATTGAGAACTTGCATCCAATAGGGCTTCTCAGTGTTTACAGAAAGATTCTGGCAAAGGTGCTGTTTAACCGGCTGGTGAAATTTGCACCCCGACTCCTTTTGTATGCCCAGCATTGCTCTTTTCCTGGCCGCAGTACATTTGGTGCTGTGTTCAGTGTCCGAGAGGAGGAGGATCAGAGTAGGGCTGGTCACTGGATGGTGTACTTGCTGTCATTGGATCAGGCAAAATCGTTTGATTGGGTTAACCACTAGTATCTCTGGTCTGTTCTTCTGAGGTATGGCTTGCTGGGGTGGTTTGTCGATTGGCTTAAGACCTTGTATGCAGTGGCAGAGAGTTTCCCGCTTGTGAATGGTTGGATTGGCCACTCTTTTGAGGTGGGGTCTGGTGTTTGCCAAAGTTGTCAGTTGAGCCCACTTCCTTAGAAGGGTAGATCGTGGGCCCTTGCCCCTTGGCAGGGATCAGGATGGACCGAGCGGAGCTCTATGAGTGGTAGCGAATGCCGAAGATGTCACTGCCTTTGTGGCCTTGAGAAGGGAGGCAGAGTGGTTGATGTCTAAGGTCGATGGCAACTGGGAGGTCTCCGGGCCCAAGATCAACTGGGATAAGTGTAAGAGTCTTTAGCTGGTAGAGGGAGATCCTGGTTTTGATCTCCCGGACACTCTCCCAGAGCCCCAGGAGTCCACAAATGTCCTCTGCTTTAAATTCGGCCAAGGGGATTACCCTAAACAAAATTGGTACAGCAGGCTAAAGATTGCTGCTCAAAAGGTGGACCAGTGGAAGGGTTGGTCTTTGACCCTCAGGGAAAGGGTTAACTTGATTAAAACATACCTGCTTTATTTGCTCATATATCTGGGCAGTGTGTGCATCTTGCTGGAGCCTCTCTGGACTAGGGTCTACAGTCTGTTCTTCCAACTGTTGTGAGGGCACAGACTGAACCTAGTTAGAAGGGAGGTTACTTACCGCACGAGGAGGCTAGGGGGGTTGTGTATGGTCCACCCTGTGGTGTTTCTGGTGAACACCTTCATTAAGGTTAACATTGCTAACCTCTGGAAAGAGAGTGATCCTCCATGGGTATTCTCCTGTTGGGGATTGTTTCGTCCATTCTTCTAGGAATGACAAACAGGAGGGTAAACTGAAGGATCTTTGTACACCGCATGGGCATCTTCCTGCTTATGTTACCCCAGTTCTGAAGGTGATTTGCCGGTGGAGTTTGGGGTTGTGGGAGATCAAAACTCCTTGACCAAAGTGTTCTGCTAACCTATTTCCAGAAACCTCTGGCCCTCAAGGATTGCCCAAGTCTGGATCTGGAGGTTGGGTTGCGAATTTTGAATTCTATCAGGATAACCTTGAAGTTTTGGGACTTGGTTTGGTGCTTCTTCCATGGGAAACTGTATGTGAGGGACAACTTAGAGTGCAGGAGCTCTGAGGAAAGGGGTTGTCCCCGGGAGGAGTGCGGTGATGTGCTGGAAAGCATGGGCCCCTTCTTGCTTCATTGTCCCTTTAATACAAAGGTCTACAACAGTGTGGGTGCCTCCATTGGCTGGCCAAGGCTGGGCGGTCTCACCTATGCGGAGTAAGCCTATGGCGCATTCAGAGACCTGGGAGGCCGGGACGCTGCACTTTATTCCTAGTTAGTGTAGTGGTGAAGTACTACACGTGGAACGCACACTGTCTAGTATCTACGAAAATCCTCCCGGTGAAAGAGGTGGTGAGGAACATTCTGGGTGACCTGGTGAAGGTGCACTCTCTAGATATTGACAGTCGGGGAGCAGGGAGGGCCTCTCTCCTCTGGAGGAGCTTTTTCTTACCGGTGACCTAGTTTTTCATCCCCTTCCCTGGTGGTGGGTTGATCTTGACACGGTAGATTTTTTGTTTGTTTTGGTCAGTATTTAGGATGTATGGCTTGCAGGCACCAAACTTGGGCTTTGCTGGGTTTTTGTGTATTTTGTTTATTTATTGTTTTACTAAAGTTTACTTTTATTCTGTTTATATTGTGTACATATGGGGTTTGCCGTTAGGTGGGGTGGTAATTAAAGGGGGGGGGGTGTTCATGGGACTTTCTGAACTTTGGGACTGTTCACTAGCCTGACCTAGTCTATAGACATGGAATGCGAGCATGAGAGGTGGATTCAGCTCTCTGGCTAGTGGGGGGGGGGGGGGTGAGGGTTGGAGGGCGTGGGTGTATATAGTGTACATAGTTCTGTTTTTATTGTGTGTGTATAATAAAAAAATTTTTTATTAGGGTTATTGTTGTTATCATTATTATATTGTTGTGATGATATAGGTGGTTTATTCGGCAACTGACCAGCAAGTGGACCAATTAGTTTTCTGTGATTATTTGTATATAAGTGTTGTGGTGTAGGGTCAAGTGTATATATGTATGTGAGTAGTTGGTGTATGTCTACAACATAATATTGCATTATGGTGGCTGGACCAGTGTTAGTTGCATTTATTGGTTGGTTGTGTTTGATATTTTATGATTATGTTTCTTATTAATATTGTTACATTGTATTATTGTTATGTTTTATAATTTTCTAATAAAAGAAATTCAGTATGTAATGCAACATCAGTACAGGATAAGTAATGAAATGTATGTGCACAGTGACTGCACCAGCAGAATAGTGAGTGCAGCTCTGGAGTATAATACAGGATGTAACTCAGGATCAGTACAGGATAAGTAATGTAATGTATGTACACAGTGACTGCACCAGCAGAATAGTGAGTGCAGCTCTGGAGTATAATACAGGATGTAACTCAGGATCAGTACAGGATAAGTAATGTATGTACACAGTGACTGCACCAGCAGAATAGTGAGTGCAGCTCTGGAGTATAATACAGGATGTAACTCAGGATTAGTACAGGATAAGTAATGTAATGTATGTACACAGTGACTCCACCAGCAGAATAGTGAGTGCAGCTCTGGAGTATATTACAGGATGTAACTCAGGATCAGTACAGGATAAGTAATGTAATGTATGTACACAGTGACTCCACCAGCAGAATAGTGAGTGCAGCTCTGCAGTATAATACAGGATGTAACTCAGGATCAGTACAGGATATGTAATGTATGTACACAGTGACTGCACCAGCAGAATAGTGAGTGCAGCTCTGGAGTATAATACAGGATGTAACTCAGGATCAGTACAGGATAAGTAATGTAATGTATGTGCACAGTGACTGCACCAGCAGAATAGTGAGTGCAGCTCTGGAGTATAATACAGGATATAACTCAGGATCAGTACAG
Organism: Bufo gargarizans; assembly: GCF_014858855.1. Lineage (NCBI taxonomy): Eukaryota > Metazoa > Chordata > Amphibia > Anura > Bufonidae > Bufo > Bufo gargarizans. The sequence goes on along the minus strand of NC_058081.1, from coordinate 685,299,758 downwards.
GATAAGTAATGTAATGTATGTACACAGTGACTGCACCAGCAGAATAGTGAGTGCAGCTCTGGAGTATATTACATGATGTAACTCAGGAATAGTACAGGATAAGTAATGTAATGTATGTACACAGTGATTGCACCAGCAGAATAGTGAGTGCAGCTCTGGAGTATAATACAGGATGTAACTCAGGATCAGTACAGGATAAGTAATGTATGTACACAGTGACTCCACCAGCAGAATAGTGAGTGCAGCTCTGGAGTATAATACAGGATGTAACTCAGGATTAGTACAAGATAAGTAATGTAATGTATGTACACAGTGACTCCACCAGCAGAATAGTGAGTGCAGCTCTGGAGTATAATACAGGATGTAACTCAGGATCAGTACAGGATAAGTAATGTAATGTATGTACACAGTGACTCCACCAGCAGAATAGTGAGTGCAGCTCTGGAGTATAATACAGGATATAACTCAGGATCAGTACAGGATAAGTAATGTAATGTATGTACACAGTGACTGCACCAGCAGAATAGTGAGTGCAGCTCTGGAGTATATTACAGGATGTAACTCAGGAATAGTACAGGATAAGTAATGTAATGTATGTACACAGTGATTGCACCAGCAGAATAGTGAGTGCAGCTCTGGAGGATAATACAGGATGTAACTCAGGATCAGTACAGGATAAGTAATGTAATGTATGTACACAGTGACTGCACCAGCAGAATAGTGAGTGCAGCTCTGGAGTATAATACAGGATATAACTCAGGATCAGTACAGGATAAGTAATGTAATGTATGTACACAGTGACTGCACCAGCAGAATAGTGAGTGCAGCTCTGGAGTATAATACAGGATGTAACTCAGGATCAGTACAGGGTAAGTAATGTAATGTATGTACACAGTGACTCCACCAGCAGAATAGTTAGTGCAGCTCTGGAGTATAATACAGGATGTAACTCAGGATCAGTACAGGATAAGTAATGTATGTACACAGTGACTGCACCAGCAGAATAGTGAGTGCAGCTCTGGAGTATAATACAGGATGTAACTCAGGATCAGTACAGGATAAGTAATGTAATGTATGTACACAGTGACTGCACCAGCAGAATAGTGAGTGCAGCTCTGGAGTATAATACAGGATGTAACTCAGGATCAGTACAGGATAAGTAATGTAATGTATGTACACAGTGACTCCACCAGCAGAATAGTGAGTGCAGCTCTGGAGTATAATGCAGGATGTAACTCAGGATCAGTACAGGATTAGTAATGTAATGTATGTACACAGTGACTGCACCAGCAGAATAGTGAGTGCAGCTCTGGAGTACAATACAGAATCTAACTCAGGATCAGTACAGGATAAGTAATGTAATGTATGTACACAGTGCAAGTGTATACTGTACATAAATTCTTTGCTAAATTGACTAATATATTAAAGTGAATTATATTTATGTCTTTTGAGGCTTGTAAAACTTGACAGCGTTCAGGCTGACATTATCTGTGCTGTCTGTTGTTGTATTATCATGCGGCTGGTTATCCCTCGGCCATAATAACATTATATTCCAGCTGTTGCTGTGCTGGCTGCTATTTCTCCTGCTTGCAATCACCACAATAAGACGGCACACATCCCATTCCCTGATAGTTCAATCATGTCTGATGTAATACTGAAGCTTTTACTGTCCTGCTCTTTCCATTTTATTTATCCCCTCCCCTCTGTTTTATGGCATAATCTTATCAAGCCAACGCCCTGTTATAAAGTAAATCTGCACACAAGGCTGCACAGTAAACTACTTGTTTTCATAGCATCCTCAAGGAACTTCAAAGTCATGAGAAGCTCCTGGCTCCTGTTCATCTGCATCTTATCAGGCATCACAGCTACAGGTAGGTAACTAGACAAGAGGATGAGTAAGTCCTCAATCTTGCAAAAGGGATATTTTTATTTTTTGGAAATAAATTGGAAAAACTAATGATTCTAATACTCATTTTGAATGTACTTTATTTTATTTTGATTTTATTTAATGCTGTTTTTAAATACATGCAATCAAAATGTGTTTTATATTTTATTCTAAGAAATAAAATATTATTGTATTTTTTTAGTAATAGTAGTGGTATGTTTTTTATGTTTGTTATTATTTTATGGTATGTATTTATTACTATATGGTTTTATTATACAACATTTTGTATTTGTCAAAATAATACAATTAATTATTCTGTTGAAATTTATTTTGCTTAAAATTTGGGGAAAAAAATGTTAAAATCAGTTTACTGCATAAATAACTGGACTCTGATATTTATTGCTGATATTGTCATTGTTTAAACAGGCCATGGATATTTATGCTGTTGCTGATGGTGATGATGATGATGATGATAGTGATGGTGATGATGAGGGTGATGAGTGTAGATATGGTTATAACTGTACCTTATCAGTACTCAACAGATATTACTACAGAAATGAGCGCTGATTATCTCTAATACTGGATGTGACTGCCATAAAGTAGAATATGTCAATGTTCTTAAAGGCTGTGGACACTAGGGATGAGCGAATCGACTTCGGATGAAACATCCAAAGTCGATTCGCATACAACTTGGTTTCAATACTGTATAGAGCGAGGTACCACTTAGAACCGAACCCGAGTTTGGGAAATGTTTTGTTTACAGTATAAATCAATTTCTGAAGTTACTATGTAAAATCTCACGAGACTTTGCGACGTAATAACTTCGGCTCACCTGAGCCAATACATTCTAATACTCGTTCCGTACAGTATTGAAGCAAAGTTTTATGCGAATCGACTTCGGATGTTTCATCCAAAGTCGATTCGCTCATCCCTATTGGACACCTTTGGGGGCAATTTTTTTTTTTTATTGCATTGTACTCATTTTGAACAATGAATCACTTTTTCAATTGGTCTTTATAAAAAAAAAATATTCAGCAGTTTTTGTTCTACAGGATTAAAAGGGGTCTCTCACTTCTGACATTGCTGGAATATCGCTAGGATATGCCACCAATATCACATAGGTGCAGGCTCCACCTGTGGGATCGGCTCCTATCTCCACAATGAGACCCTCAAAGTGACTGGAAGGCATACGTGCATGCTGGTTGCCCTCCATTTATTTCTATGGCAGCTCTGACTTGGATATTTCCAGGAGTCCCATAGAAGTAATTGGAGAGGTGACCGCCCTGCACTGCGCGCTGTTCATTCATTTCTATGGGAATTCTGGAAAATAGCCAAGCGCGCTCGCTTGGCTATTTTCAGAATTCCCCAAAAAATAAATGAAGACCACGCCATGCATGTGTGATGCACCCTCCTTTCATTCTGGAGGTGGGACCCACATCTATTTGGCATTGGAGGCATATCCTAGCAATATGCCTCCAATGTCTGAGATAATAAAACTCCTTTAAGCTTGTCTATCTGCAGAGTACATTGCTTTCAGATTCATGCTGAACCGTCAGGTTGCTGCTCCAACTGCTCGATGTCTAGCCCTTATCTCTGAACTCCCACACACTCAGTTAAGACATATTCCTACCAGCTGGATAAGAATTGAGCTATAGTGAGTGTTTATGAGCTGTCAGGAGTTCATCGATAACGGCTAGACATCGAGCAGTCAGAGCAGTAGATGTTCATGTAACTTTTAGTAAGGATAATAGAGGAATGGCACAACATAAAGTCATAAGAAATGGATTCTCCAGAATTATTACATGTGAAATACAAGTAGTTATTAGAAAAGACATGTCAGGAGAGGTGACAGCGCCTCTTTACCCTCTTATATGCATATACAGTAATCACTGCCCTCACGAATCCATTGTATATCTATTAACTATTATATTTATTACCTTCTCCTGACCAATGCTTGCAACAACAACCCCTTTGACCTTGAGTGAAGGCACTGACGGGATTAGAGCCTAGGGTTTCATAATGCGATTATAATGCAATGTCTGAGCTGAATTGAGACAGAATATAGCAGCCATAGAAATCAATGAGTCCAACTGGTCTTCCACATGCCTCTGATTTCATACAGAGACATCCTCCATACATAACATTAACCAACACTTTACATTCCTCCACCATACACATGTGTGCTCAGTTTGACATGTCTTATCGGTGGGAAGATGGCAATAAGCCACTTATCTCCTTTAGGAACCATGAATTAGTCTAACATGCATGATCCCTTGTTTTACCCAACATCTACTGTTGGAGGAGAACCAGGACACCCCTCATACACATTAGATGGTCTGCCAGTCCTACCAAAATCAGTGCTTCTATCTTAGGTGTATACTGTAAGTACTTTAAGACATGTTCCATAGGATGCCATATCATAGAGGTAGCTCTATAACACAATGGGGCACAGAGGAACCATAGGGGGGCACATGTATTGCCTTATAGGCTCCATAGGCATGAGATATGATGCCTTAGTCGGATAGTCAAAAGAGTGGACATCAAATAGCAAATAACTAGTGATGAGCGGCATTGGCAATATTCAAATTTGCAATATTTCACGAATTTTTGGGCGAATATTTGCCATAAATTAGCAAATTCGTGATCTCCAGTCATTATTTTCTTGATTGTGAAAGTCGGCAATGAGAAAATTCGCAATCAACACTACTCCTAAAGTCAAAGATATTGCACTATATTCTAGATATTTGCAAATTTTCGAAGTGCCAATATTCGCGATAAAAATTCGTGATTCGAATATTCGCAATCAACACTACAAATAACTACTTCTATCAACTAGCAAGAGGTAAGATTCCATAGCCATAGATAATTCTTATACATTGCTCACCCTTGTCTGTATTCTCCACCATTTATCGACGTTGTAGACATGGTTGGAAGAGTTTTTCATGGCTTTGGTGATAAAAGCCTTCTGTTACTTCTAAAGATGTAAAAACTGGACTCAGCAGACCATAAAAACCCTCATTCCACATTTCATTTCAGATGCTCAGGTCCTAGAGAAAATTTTCTTTTTACTTGTCTATTTCCTTGTCTCAGTAACATCTTCTTCTAGTCCCATGGAACTAAGATGTCTTCTAGGTCTGAGAAGACACGAGCAGACATGGATTCTGATGTGTTTCCCAATGCCATCAAGCCTGGAGATGATTTCCAGCCAATCATATGTGTTCTCTACACATGGTTCACATCATATTAGTCATGATCGTCTCTATGGTCTGGTGAACCCTACTTTATCAACTGAGATGGCCTACGTTCTCTACAGGGTGATACTGTTTTAGGAAGAAAGCAGACATATTTTTTAATCCTAGACAAGCCCTTTGCTTGTAAATGTCTCGACCCTCTCAACCCTCAATATTAAGACCTCACTGAATAGAGCATGCTTCCCTTTTCAACCTGCTGTAGATTTTCATTTGGGGATATCTTTTAGTGGTATTAACAGAGTCTTTGTAGTTTACAGAGAGAACTCCAGTCCCCTTGTTTTCAGTCTCAGTGAGGGTCTGGATTCGTAAAGTCCATCAATATCATCTTCTACTTGCAGTATATTTGTAGATACACTGTATGGACCATCCATGTCTATCTATCTTGTGACGCCTTCCACAAGTAGGTGCTTATGATATGACAGACAGAACATTTTTCCAGTACTCAAAGGCGATGACTATATGCTATATTAGGCTTCACTTTATCTTCAAAGCTAATTTTATACTGTACTGAGAAATATTATATTAAAAGGCATAGCGAATAATCACAAACGTTGCTAAAATTTTAGAAAATGAGACGCATTTATAATAATAACAGATCCCCCTTATTTAAAGCTGTTGTCTCAACTGAGATAGCTCCTTTTATTTTGTAGTGGTCATGGCAATCTGCTGATCGACATGGGTCAGGATCCCAGTATTAGCTCTTCAGCGGCCACTAAAGGGGAAATATAGTATTGCATGGCAGCCATTCATACTACAAGCAGGTGAACTCCTTCTATGACTTGCCATATGGACAGTGGTTGTCTTAGCCAGACAACCCTTTTTAGACTTACAGTCGGAGAGATAATTACTGGTCTGGCGACGTCATTACAATGATTAACTGCCCTCCCAAGGGCCAATCGAGAATCAGAAATCTATGTTATACCATAAGACAATGGCCCCACTTCCTTTTATTAAGATCTCTTAACTAATTAGGGCCATCAAAAAGACAAGTCTGAATTATCCAGGGACCACTTTTACTTGGCTGCAAATGCCCACCTTTAAAGGGGTTCTCCGGGCTCTCCTATATTGATGACCTATCCTCATAATAGGTCATCAATATCAGATCGGCAGGGGTCAGACTCCCTTGCTGATCAGCTGTATGAGGAGACGGCATGCGCAGTGTGCATGTGCTGTCTCCCTTCTCTATTCCTTTGCCATCGACAGCAGCGGTGAGCGGGAAGAGAGATGGGAGACAGCACATGCGCAACCAGAGCTGGTCATCTGACAAACCTTATCTCCAAACTACTAAGAGGTCATAAACACTTATTTAAGCCCCATTCTTATCAGTAACTGAGTGTTGAGGAGGTCAGAGAGGAGAGATAAGGAGTCCGTCAGCTCCTGGTCTGACGGAAAAGACAAAAAAAACTAAGAAATTTTGGGGTTGATCATGATTAGAGAACCGTGGCTTCTATCTTCCAGAAACAGCTCCATACTGGTTCAAGAGTTGTGAATGGGACTGAGCTGTCATACCACAAACAACCTGCAGACAGGTGTGGGGCTGTTTCTGGCAGAAAGAAGCTATGTTTTTCTAATCCTGCACAACCCTTTCAAATATGACAGTTAACATTTGGTTGGTTTTGATGGGACAATGCACTGGGGAGATCATAACCTTAGATAATTTTCTATCAGACTCTAATTAGAGGAAGCAATCAATGATATTATATCTGGCCTATGTTCTCCTCCCATCATGCCTCCTCCCATCATGCGCATAGATTTCTTATTCTCTTGGAGGAGCTTGTTCCTGTCCTCTCTTTGTCGCCCCCTGGTGGATAATGCTTTTCATATGAGCCGCCAAAAAGAAGCAGTGGAAAGGGAAGCCACATCTGCTCTGAGCCCATTTCCTGGTAAAAAAAAGGTGGCACATTTATCACTGTGTAAGCTAAAATGGTACTAACTGCCCAAATACTGCTTTCTTTCGGTAAGAAAATCAATTTGCAGGATGAAGGAGTCTCATTTTGACTATTCCTTTGTAGACATAGCACATGATTTTGCTCTTTTTCGGGGGGTTTCTCAGCTTTATGAATCTTCTGTTTCAGATTCGCGTTTGTCATGTCTAGTGTGTGCGGCAGAAAATGCGAAGAACTGCGAAGGAGAACTAACGGAATGTCCATTGGCCACTGACAAATGTATCTCAATTCATGAAGTAACAAAAATAGGTAAGTCACCAAGAGACCCTGTCCAGTCTGTCTAACCCCCCCACTCCTGCAATCTGCTGTCATTTCCCAAAGTGTGAGCCCCAAACTTTTGAATCAATTTACTGCAACCCCCCATCATTGAGCAGCAAATGGCATGGAAATGTCCCTGATTTCAATATGACAGACCCTCAAATCCAGCCCTGTGGCCTTCTCCCACCAGGCTCATGGAATTTGCTGCCCTCTATAACATAATGTACTTCCCTGTCAACAGCCAGCGGGATGTGAGGGTCCTTGGTCCTGTTGTGTGTGGGGTCTCTTCTTAATACGGCCATAATGGCTTCTTGGTTCCCATCCCCTATCTGCTCTCTATCTAACACTGAAAAAGTAAAGATTTGGAGTTGGACACTAAAGCCCTTCCCTTTGCCGGAACAGCCTGCCGGAGTTCCTTGGCACTAGTGTGAAACTAGCTTTAGCTGCACCTTTGCTCAGATGTTCCTGCTTCAACCACCTTTGGCCAGGACCTCCTGCTGCATTCAGCGCCTACATGGAAGGTACAACGGGATGTAGGCGGTACCAAGCAGGAAGGAAGCAGTGTTTATTGGCTTCTGCAGTTCCTGCTGCTAGTGTTGAGCAAACCGAAATCCACGAAGTGGACTTCGATCCAAATTCATGATAAATTAGATTTGCCGCAAAGCTAAATTTCCTCGTGCCTTATGCTAGTGAATCGATGTTACCTGAAATAGTGTAAAAAAAAAAAAAAAAGATCTTTAATCAAGATGGTGGTGGCTGGCCAGTCGCGAGAAAATGGATGAGGTAAGTATGATTTTTTTAAAGATTTTTTATTTATTTAACCCTCGTGGCATCTGAGGGATACAATGACGGGGAGCAGCACAATCGCCGTTCCCTGTCATTGCACCCACTACTTACAAAAAAATGTGCTTCTTGACCAAGTAAGGTGCATTCACATCACCGTTTAGCTTTCCGTTCTTCTGATCCGTCAGAAGAAGAGAGAGAGTATAAAAAAACTGGATCCTGTATAAAAACGGATCCTGTTGCATCAGTTATGCATAGGATTACACAGGATCCGTTTTTTTACAGGATCCAATAAAAAAAAACTGATCCTGTTGCATCAGTTGTCGTCCGTTTGAGCCATTTCCATCTAAGATCCGTTTTTTTAGACGGAAACAAAAGTACTGCATGTAGGACTTTTGTTTCCGTCTAAAAAAAACGGATCTCAGATGGAAATGGCTCAAACGGATGACAACTGATGCAACAGGATCAATGTTTTTTACTGGATCCTGTTTTTTGTTTCTCTCGGATGGATCAGAAGAATGGAAAGCTAAATGGTGACGTGAATGCACAAAGTGCATTTTTTTGTAAAATTCGACGAAGCAACCAAATCAAATTTTGGAATACTTCGCTCATCTCTACCGGCTGCATTCAGCGCCCAAATGGAGGAGTTGTACAGGAATGTAAATCGTTATGTGAGTGCGAGAAAGCAGAAGGGGGTCCATGCTTACCGGCCGGGACCTCCACCTTGGTTTCTCCTGGGTATGCCTTTGCATTACAACTATTTTTCCTAAGTCATCTTTGTGAGCACGGATATTTCTAGATATAGATTGCAGTCATTGTCCAGGGACAAGAACTCTACCCTTAGGCCTCTTGCATTGGGGTCCGCACGGGCACCGACCGTGGGGCCAGCCGCATGCGGATCTCGATACATTCACTTGAATGGGGTTCTCGATGCATCCGTTCCGCAAAAAGATAGGACAAGTTCTATCTTTTTGCGGAACGGAAGCACGGAACGGAACACCACCTGTTCCATTCCACACCGCATCTCCGGATTTTATTCACTTCAATTGGGCCGCATCTGTCATGCGGAATGCACATGGCCGGTGTCCCATGTATTGCGGACCCGCCGTATGCGGGCCGCAATACGGCCACAGACACAAGAGGCCTTAAGTGGATGAACTAAGTGGATGCAATATACCCTAAAAACGTGTGAATCATTGCATTTTTCCTTCTTTTTGAGTAAGAGGGTGCCCCCTCCACTGAGCTTCTGCCATGACGTGCCCTTATTACACGCACAGCAATACATGCACCTGGCATTTCTATGGGTAAAGTCTCTACAACCTCAGTGGTTGATGATCTGGAAATCATTAGTAAGGAGCAGGAAGCATTAAAATCAGAAAGAACGCACATTACCGAGGTTTGTGCTAATGAACGAGCGCTGACTTCCTGAAGGTAAGGACATCAGGATCTGAGAGGCTAATTATAATAACCTGGAGGATTTCATTAGGTTTACAAAAAAAAATGAAAGAAAATAAAAATTAACAAAAATAACAGTGGTGAGCGAATTTCTTGAAATTCATGTCGGGCCCGATTCTATCGAATTGCGTGTCAAAATCATTGCAGATGTGATTTTATTGGACCCTTGTGCAGAAGAATTTTGCCCGCTTCAGCATCTAAACAACTAAGCTGGCATCTTGCCATGCTCATCAAGGGCCCAGTTCTTTCAGGCTTCGCTCTGCACTGCAATGGCCAGTGTTGTCATCATGCAGTACCCCAGCAGGACTGCTGCAAAGGTTTAACTAATACCGAACAGATAATGCAATATACTTGAGTTAAATGTTGTGTTTTGTTGTGTTTCATGTGAACTCAACAGCACTGTATCAGCAACCTAACAGTTAATGTTAGGCAGACTGTTTAGATTACCAGGTGATGGACTAGGTCTGCCCCCATGGTCAGTGAGAGTGATAGTCTAGTCTGTGGAAAGCTAAAGGCAAGAGGTCTATGTGGACAGTTCCTGCAGAAGCTAGGTCCAAGCTCAGAGAACCCATATGTGTGACCCTACAGCTGCCAGAAAAGCTTTAAAATCTTTACTATCAGAGTACACCGAAAGGGAAGGAGACCAGACATCTTGGAAGGTCCAGAACTCAAAGGCCGTGCATTGAACTCAAACAGCAAGGAATTGTACACATTTATGGTGGAAAGGCTTTGCTTCTGTGGAGGGGAATACTGCTGATGCATCCCCCATACTTTGGCTTGGCCATCCATATCTCCTAACCCTCAGTCCGGGAACTGCAGAAGAAATTAATAATGACCTCATTGCATGCCCGTGGTTCTGCTGAGAGACTATAAAGAGTTTTTTGGAAAGAGAGGGACAGGGAGTAATGCAAGTACCATGACTGTTGCTTCTACACTGCTATTGAGAAAGGATTGGAACTGTGACTTTTTCTGCTGCACCCATCATTAAAGTCAGTAAAGAGAAGCCATATTTATTGCAATGAACAGGCCTTGTTATTGTCTCCATCATTCGCTGGCTCCTGCATCTGCACTCCTGCCTTGCACCCATTCAAACCTACTCCATCAAGGGTACCCCAACTACCACCAGACAGAAGCCCCAATACAAGATGTGCCCTAAGGGAAGAAGGGATGTGCCCTCCAGACACTGCACGGCAGGGCCCAAGCAGGTGACACACAACCCTGGTGAGCTGCCATTGCCTGACGTCTAAACACATGCTCCCAGTTGAGGTGGTCTGGTGGACGATGTAAATATTCACCGCTTTATTCTGCTCATAAAGATGGTCCAGAATATTCCATTCTATTGAAATGTCACAGATCAAGCAGTGCAAAAGCAGAACTTTTTGTCGCTGCAAGTCCAGAAGGGCTTTTTTTTACCATGTACCCCATGCAGGGATCATGTGTTATCTCCCCCAAATGCAGCACTTACACAATGTTCCGGCTATTATCGCAGACCGTGTTGCCCAGTTGTAGTTGGTGAGGAGACATATTTATCTTTTGAACTTTGCTGCTTGATACACATTTGCAACTGAGCCTTTGTGTGGTAACTCTCTCCTAGGCCGATCAACTCTAGCACAGCATGGCAATTCCTCATTTTAAATATATGATAGGAGGGAGGGTAGTGGAAGCAACACTCTGTGATGTGCCACCCCCATGGCATATCATGTCCTAGGTCTATAGAAATGCAGAGTGGCGTGGTGCGGCCCTTAATAGTCTTTGAGTGTGTCACGGTGCTCATACCTGGATACAGCCGATCCCCAGGGTTAGGCTCCGAAACAATAAAGGGGAGAGTAATGGTGGGGAATAAGTCGAGTCCAGACTCTTATAAAGATCAACAGCTTTACTTGCATCAACTTGCATCCTGACAATATTCAGGCTTTCTCCTGGTTCCAGCAGGCTTTGGCATAAACTGGCAGGCAAACTTCAGTACTCTGCTCTATTCTGGAAGCTGAACTTCAGGACTGTTCTGGTATCTCTGGAGTGGGGTGCTTTTGGCTGCTGACCCCCTCGTGATACTCTGTCTGTAAATCTATAATGAGTCAGGGAGTTACTTCCCTTCGGAGAGACTGCTACATGTTTTATGTCTTCTTAGCTCAACTATAAGTAAAACGGAATAAACTAGAACTGCAATTTCCTTCCTTCTTATAGAAAGCAGTACTGGCCCACTTCTGTCCAAAAGGGGGAGAATGGAATGGTAAGTTTCATTCTATCTAAAGATAGCTCTGCCATATACACACCGCCACCTGCTGGTGAACCAGGCATATTCACGTACAAAATAGTTGCATAACAATTATTATTGATGCACGATGACAAAGGACCTGGAAATAAATACACATATGGCATAAATGTTAGACCATTAGAGAGAGTAGCGGAGTGCAGAAATGGTCATACCACTTCAGGGTATAATAACTCTGTTATTGTCCATTAAGTAGGACTGCGACTGAGTTGGAAATTGAGCTGGAGGTGGCTAAGCGCTTGGTGTGTGAATCAGACACAAACGTGGAGATGTCATGGAGACTTGGCCTTGTTGCTGCGGTGTTACAATGCTGCTGCTACGCAAAACATTGACCCAGTGAGAGGTTAAAGTCATGTACTGTCCCTGTCAGTAATAGCTGATTCAGGTGTCCATGATGGCGTGCAACTTGCTGCACAGCAATAATTGCAAGGAGTGACCGACGTTCTCCACCACTTTACAAAGATGACTTTTTGTGAGAAATAATGAATGCAATGTATCTTCCAGTGAGGCTGAGCTTGTGCCATTAGCTCCCTAAAGGCTGTGAAATTGACTAAGTGGTAGAGCAGCGACTGCACTGCCAGAATCTTGACAGGAGGGAGTTCAGTTGGCACCAAGCAGATTGCTGGGAAGTAGAGTTGTCCCCTGACCATACATTCCATTATGGATGGCTGGTGATGTAGGGCAAGGAGGAGTCTGAGTGAGTAAAGCAGGAGCTAATGATGTTGAGGACAAAACTGTACTGCTTGTGGATGCATCCTAGCTGCTACAATGATAATTGGCAGAAGAAGGACAGTCTTGTTCCAATTGCTGGCTAATTTGATTCTTCTATGTAAGCAGATAATGCTTCCTAGTGTGCTGATGAAGAACCATACTTCCTATATTTGTGTGTGAATGTTCACAACTTATTTTTAGCCTATAGATATTGTACACAGCAACGGTCTTGGGCGCAGGCACACAACTCCTCAACAGGAAGACTATATTAAATATCTTTCATAGCACATGGAGGTTTGTCTCTTCTTAGGAAAAAAGTAGATGGGTCACTGGAATGAGTAGAGCTAAAACGTAACTTTTATTGAAGTAACTAAAAGTAACACAAAGTGATTGTGCAAAAATAACAATCAAAGGATCAGTCACCTCAATTCACAAAGGAAAATCAGGCAACCCTGCTTAACAGGGAACTGTACTAATGTGTGCTGATGGTCCCAAGTAATGATGTTCAGACAGGGGGTACCCAGATCGGACCAGTATCCAGTACATGTACCCTTAGTAGTGGGTAATTCGAGGACTGCCAGTATTGGGTATAGAGCTGGGTGTTATGTAAATGAGGCTCATTTGTTTACTCCAGACCCAGAATATACTCTGAGTAGCGATCAATGGTCGTGTGTGCAGACTGATAATTTATTTGCCAGTAAAGCAGACTTGTCCTATGCACTGGACCAATGACACAAGTGATCATTTTGCTGACCACTATATTTTTCTATGTCATCACCCACTGAACTGGTACGCTACTTATAAAGAGGAGGGCTGCATTCATGAGGCTGGTGCTCACATTATAGCCTCTATCATGTATGCCAGGTCTTGATTCCACAAGCAGGATCCGTAGCACACAGCCCCGGTCTCTCTAGTGCCTAGGTTGTCGTCCCCAGCCTGCGATGCATACACCCAGGCTGGATTGGTCAGGTGAACCAGGTGCTGAGTACTGATGCTGGCTACTATCTCTCAATGCATTTTGTGTGTTTGTGATTCATGCAAGCACTACCTCAGAAGAGAGTTTATATCAGATGTGAATGCAGTAACATTGGTCTACCACAGTTGATGGTGTGTGGGCGCCTGCCAACACTAGAGTGGGCATAAAAAGTAGATGCTCAACTAGGAGGGGGAAGTGAAGACACAGATAATGTAAATGAAGTTCTTCTCTGGGGCTGCGAGGAAGAAGAGCAAGAAGAATGCTGTGATCGATGGCACAGTGTCAGACTCAGAAGGGATTTCAACATCGTCTTACTGTTGCTGAAATGATGTATAAGCCAACTAGTCCACTCTGCTATCATCTTCCTCCGAAATAATAATATGGTGCTTGAAGGAAGCAAAGAAGCTGTGGCTTCATCACTACAGCCATGCACATTCTCACTTGCAGATGCAGTGGCACAGTTCCTTTACAGATGGTTTACTACTAGTGATGGACAAACATCGGCCGGGACGATTCGCGAAAGCAATCGCATGAGCGCGATCAAATGTTGGCGAACTGCAAGTTCACTTTAATGGCAGGTGAACATGAAAAACCTTCAGGTCATATTTGCAGCCACCAAACACTTACTAGAAGTGCACAAAAAGTCCCACAACATGGACAGTGACATACCAGAGGGGAATCAATGGCAAAAATTCCCACAAAAAATATTTATTTTAATCAGGGGCCATTTTTATGCGTTTTAAAGAGAAACTCTCAAAAAGGTGCCCTGCTGGACCCTAGAAAAATAGTATTTTAGTACAAGGCCCCAAAAATGAGGCATTCACCTGACATAAAAGAACAAGTGATTATGTGGCTGGAGGTACATTAGATGGCAGGTGGATAACAAGGCTGGAGGTACATTAGGCGGTCACCGTATAACAATTTTACTGTTGGCCAGTTAGATTACAGGCCCCAAAAATTATGCAGTCACCGTACAGAAAATATTAACTCATTATGTGGCTGGAGGTATATTAGATGGTCATTGGATATCAATTTTACTGCAGACCAGTGGAGTACAGGCCCCAAACATTAGGCATTCACCTGACATCAAGTGATTATGTGGCTGGAGGTATATTAAATGGTCAGTGGATATCAATTTTACTGCAGGCCAGTACTCATACATGTCAAATACATATGTTTAAAAGAACTAAAAATATAAAAATGGATTAAAAATATGGCTAACGAAATCCCCCCTCTTGAAAAAAAGCCATTGGTAATAGTTGAAATTCAATTAAACGTGGTCGTCACAGGTGTTGAATTCCTCCGAGAGCCATGCATCATTTATTTTTAGAAAGGGGTAGTCCACACTGTCGTTAGCTAGGCGAGTGCTCTTATCGGTCACGATTCTCCCTGCTGCGCTGAACGTCCTTTCGGACAGGACACTCGACGAGGGACAAGCCAAGAGTTCCATGGCAAATTGTGCCAGATCTGGCCACAGGTCAAGCCTGCACACCCAGTAGTCAAGGGGTTCCTTGCTTCTCAGAGATTTAACCCGATGTAGTCGGACACCTGTCGGTCTAAGCGTTCCCTGAGGCTGGATCCAGAGGGTGGCTGTCAATGGGTTGGCTGCAAGAATAATCTTATATCCGAAATGACCAACACATCTTCAAACCGCCCTCTTCTTGCATGCACGGTGGGATTGGTACCTGCAACTGTTTCTCTGTGGGTCTAAATTCCTCTGCCAGCGCCCGAAACAGCAGAATGCAGCATCTCTCGAAGCAAGGCCTGGAAATGCTGCATTCTGACAGCCCTCTCTGATGCTCGTAACATGTCTGCCATTTTGTGTTTGTAGCGGGGGTCTAAGTACGTTACCACTCAGTACTGGTCCATGCTCTTTATGCTTTTTATACGGGGGTCCCTCTTCAAACATGAAGGCCCCCATTTGCACTAAATTGGAAGCTGTGGAGCGCCCTGGCTCATGCTCATCGTCCAGGAGAATGTCATCCTCAGTCTCCTCCCCCCATCCACGGGCTACACCAGGTTTCCCAGAAAAGTTTAAAGCCTGCTCTTCTTGCTCCTCCTCCTCCCCCCAGCCACCATCCTCCTCTGACTCTTCTTCAGACTCCTGCTGATTTGTCTCAGATGGAGTAGCCCCCTGGGAATTCATCCAGCATTGCGACTTCCTAATCTTCCTGCTCCTTGACGGCTTGATCAATGACACGACGCAATGCACGCTCCAGAATGAAAGCATATAGTACGATGTCACTGATGGCGCCCCGGCTGCTACTGACCAGTTTGGTGATCTCATCAAATGGCCGCAGAAGTCTGCATGCATTGCGCATGAGCAGCCACTGGTGCGGTAAAAAAAAACAAGCTCCCCAGAACCTGTCTTGCTGCAGAGTTCGTACAGGTAGTCGTTAATGGCACGTTTCTGCTGGAGCAGCCTATCAAGCATATACAAGGTGGAGTTCCAGCGCGTCGGGCAGTCACAAATCAGACATCTGAAGGGCAAGTGGTGTCACCGCTGAACGTCAGCAAGGTGAGCTATGGCTGTGTAAGAGATTTTCCTGTCCTGACGCAAGATGTCCTGGACCCCGGGGGTATTTGGCAACGAAACGCTGCACGACTAAGTTCAGGACGTGTGCCATGCACGGCACATGTGTCATTTTGCCCTGTTTTAGCGAGCTCAGCAGATTGGCACCGTTGTCACACACCATTTTACCAACTGTCAAATTGAGCTAAAAGGAGTGCAGGAGTGGTGTGGCTCTTGGCTTTCAGGCACAACAGCCGCAGCACAGCATGGAAACGTCTCACCTGGCACCAGGGGTGTAGCTAGAACTGACTGGGCCCCATAGCAAATTTTTGTACTGGGCCCCTCCCAAACTTAATGGACGCACTCATACACACACTCGCCACATACATGGACGCACTCATACACGCACTCACCACATACATGGACGCACTCACCACATACATGGACGCACTCATACAGGCACTCACCATATACATGGACGCACTCATACACGCATTCACCACATACATGGACGCACTCATAAAGGCACTCACAACATACATGGACGCATTCATACAGGCACTCACTACATACATGGACGCACTCATACAGGCACTCTCCACATACATGGACGCACTCATACAGGCACTCACCATATACATGGACGCACTCCTACACGCATTCACCACATACATGGACGCACTCATAAAGGCACTCACAACATACATGGACGCACTCATACAGGCACTCACCACATACATGGACGCACTCATACAGGCACTCACCATATACATGGACGCACTCATACAGGCACTCACCATATACATGGACGCACTCCTACACGCATTCACCACATACATGGATGCACTCATACACGTACTCACCACATACATGGATGCACTCATACAGGCACTCACCATATACATGGACGCACTCATAAAGGCACTCACCATATACATGGACGCACTCCTACACGCATTCACCACATACATGGACGCACTCATACAGGCACTCACCATATACATGGACGCACTCACCACATACATGGACGCACTCATACAGGCACTCACCATATACATGGACGCACTCACCATATACATGGACGCACTCCTACACGCATTCACCACATACATGGACGCACTAATACACTCACCACATACATGGACGCACTCATACACGCATTCACCACATACATGGACGCACTCATACACGTACTCACCATATACATGGACGCACTCATACAGGCACTCACCATATACATGGACGCACTCATACAGGCACTCACCATATACATGGACGCACTCATACAGGCACTCACCATATACATGGACGCAGTCATACAGGCACTCACCATATACATGGACGCACTCCTACACGCATTCACCACATACATGGACGCACTCACCATATACATGGACGCACTCATACAGGCACTCACCATATACATGGACGCACTCCTACACGCATTCACCACATACATGGACGCACTCATACACGCATTCACCACATACATGGACGCACTCATACACGCATTCACCACATACATGGACGCACTCATAAAGGCACTCACAACATACATGGACGCACTCATACAGGCACTCACCACATACATGGACGCACTCATACACGCATTCACCACATACATGGACGCACTCATACACGTACTCACCATATACATGGACGCACTCATACAGGCACTCACCATATACATGGACGCACTCATACAGGCACTCACCATATACATGGACGCACTCATACAGGCACTCACCATATACATGGATGCACTTATACAGGCACTCACCATATACATGGACGCACTCATACACGCATTCACCACATACATGGACGCACTCATACAGGCACTCACCATATACATGGAGGCACTCATACACTCACCACATACATGGACGCACTCATACAGGCACTCACCACATACATGGACGCACGTATACAGGCACTCACCATATACATGGACGCACTCATACACGCATTCACCACATACATGGACGCACTCATACAGGCACTCACCACATACATGGACGCACGTATACAGGCACTCACCATATACATGGAGGCACTCATACACTCACCACATACATGGACGCTCTAATACAGGCACTCACTACATACATGGACGCACTCATACAGGCACTCACTACATACATGGACGCACTCATACACTCACTACATACATGGACGCACGTATACAGGCACTCACCATATACATGGAGGCACTCATACACTCACTACATACATGGACGCACTCATACACGCATTCACCACATACATGGACGCACTCATACAGGCACTCACCATATACATGGAGGCAGGGGTGTAGCTAGAACTGACTGGGCCCCATAGCAAATTTTTGTACTGGGCCCCTCCCAAACTTAATGGACGCACTCATACACACACTCGCCACATACATGGACGCACTCATACACGCACTCACCACATACATGGACGCACTCACCACATACATGGACGCACTCATACAGGCACTCACCATATACATGGACGCACTCATACACGCATTCACCACATACATGGACGCACTCATAAAGGCACTCACAACATACATGGACGCATTCATACAGGCACTCACTACATACATGGACGCACTCATACAGGCACTCTCCACATACATGGACGCACTCATACAGGCACTCACCATATACATGGACGCACTCCTACACGCATTCACCACATACATGGACGCACTCATAAAGGCACTCACAACATACATGGACGCACTCATACAGGCACTCACCACATACATGGACGCACTCATACAGGCACTCACCATATACATGGACGCACTCATACAGGCACTCACCATATACATGGACGCACTCCTACACGCATTCACCACATACATGGATGCACTCATACACGTACTCACCACATACATGGATGCACTCATACAGGCACTCACCATATACATGGACGCACTCATAAAGGCACTCACCATATACATGGACGCACTCCTACACGCATTCACCACATACATGGACGCACTCATACAGGCACTCACCATATACATGGACGCACTCACCACATACATGGACGCACTCATACAGGCACTCACCATATACATGGACGCACTCCTACACGCATTCACCACATACATGGACGCACTAATACACTCACCACATACATGGACGCACTCATACACGCATTCACCACATACATGGACGCACTCATACACGTACTCACCATATACATGGACGCACTCATACAGGCACTCACCATATACATGGACGCACTCATACAGGCACTCACCATATACATGGACGCACTCATACAGGCACTCACCATATACATGGACGCAGTCATACAGGCACTCACCATATACATGGACGCACTCCTACACGCATTCACCACATACATGGACGCACTCACCATATACATGGACGCACTCATACAGGCACTCACCATATACATGGACGCACTCCTACACGCATTCACCACATACATGGACGCACTCATACACGCATTCACCACATACATGGACGCACTCATACACGCATTCACCACATACATGGACGCACTCATAAAGGCACTCACAACATACATGGACGCACTCATACAGGCACTCACCACATACATGGACGCACTCATACACGCATTCACCACATACATGGACGCACTCATACACGTACTCACCATATACATGGACGCACTCATACAGGCACTCACCATATACATGGACGCACTCATACAGGCACTCACCATATACATGGACGCACTCATACAGGCACTCACCATATACATGGATGCACTTATACAGGCACTCACCATATACATGGACGCACTCATACACGCATTCACCACATACATGGACGCACTCATACAGGCACTCACCATATACATGGAGGCACTCATACACTCACCACATACATGGACGCACTCATACAGGCACTCACCACATACATGGACGCACGTATACAGGCACTCACCATATACATGGACGCACTCATACACGCATTCACCACATACATGGACGCACTCATACAGGCACTCACCACATACATGGACGCACGTATACAGGCACTCACCATATACATGGAGGCACTCATACACTCACCACATACATGGACGCTCTAATACAGGCACTCACTACATACATGGACGCACTCATACAGGCACTCACTACATACATGGACGCACTCATACACTCACTACATACATGGACGCACGTATACAGGCACTCACCATATACATGGAGGCACTCATACACTCACTACATACATGGACGCACTCATACACGCATTCACCACATACATGGACGCACTCATACAGGCACTCACCATATACATGGAGGCACTCATACACTCACCACATACATGGACGCACTCATACAGGCACTCACCACATACATGGACGCACGTATACAGGCACTCACCATATACATGGACGCACTCATACACGCATTCACCACATACATGGACGCACTCATACAGGCACTCACCATATACATGGACGCACGTATACAGGCACTCACCATATACATGGAGGCACTCATACACTCACTACATACATGGACGCTCTAATACAGGCACTCACTACATACATGGACGCACTCATACAGGCACTCACTACATACATGGACGCACTCATACAGGCACTCACCACATACATGGACAGACTCACATACGCACTCACCACATATATGGACATATATACTGTGTATATATATATATATATATATATACACACACACACACATTACATACACATGAACTTTCAAGTAGTTATACACCTATTTCTACAGACAGACACTATTTCTACAGACAGACACTTACCTTTCCTGTAGACAGCTGATGTCTGGTCCTCACAGGCAGCCTGGAGAAGTAGGTGCCGTCACCCCTCTGTGCCATCCAGTGACAGCAGTAGTAGGTTTTAGGCGGGACCAGTCTCCCTCGTCCCACTCCCAGTCCCTCCTCCACACAGCAGGACAGGTAACAACCACCCCCAACCCCCCCCCCCCGGACTGGCCCCGCCCCGGCCCCGCCCCCTCCACTGCCTGAGTCCGCCTCCTACTAACTAGAGGGACTGGGTGGGAGGACTCAGGAGGCGGACTCAGGAGGCGGACTCAGGCGGTGGAGGGGGCGGGGAAATTCATTCTTTTCCTGCACTGCGGTCTGCGGGCGGCGCTGGTGCCAGCCTGGCTCCGCCTCCGCTACGCCCCCGTTCCGGCCCCCTCCACCGCATCCGCCGGCCTACCTCATGTTGGACCGCCCGCGCCCCGCCCACTACACTGGGCGGGCGGTCGGCCCTGGCTGCCTGTGAGTGCTGTGATTATAAAAAAAAAAAAATGATGCGGTCCGGACGGGCGGGCCCCCAGTGGCGTAGGGCCCCATAGCCACTGCTATGGTTGCTATGGCGATCCCTACGCCACTGCCTGGCACGTCGAATAGGTTCTGGGGAGCTGGGGGGGGGGCACAGCGGAAGAGGCGGTAGCAGTGGAAAAGGAGGAGTCAGCTGAGGAGGAGACGGAGGATGGAGTAGAAGGAGGAGAAGAAGAGGCAGGCCTGCATGCAATCTGTGGCAGTAACACCAAATCCACACAGGTGCCATGGGTTGCATGCTTGACAGCCATCAGAAGGTTCACCCAGTGGGCAGTAAAAGTTATGTACTTTCCCTGCCCGTGTTTGCTAGACCAGGTACCTGAGGTCAGATGTATCTTGGCACTGACACTGTGTTCCAGAGATACATTCACTTGCCGCTGAACATGGCCATATAGCTCTGGGATGCCCTTCTGGGGACCTTCCATTGTGGTGTGCCAATGGCCACAAATTTTCTAAAGCCCTCCAAGTGCATCAGTTTATATGGCAGTAGTTGGCGGGCTAGTAGTTTCGACAAGCCGGAGGTCAGCAGTTGGGCAAGAGGGTTAGCCGGCGTCATCAACCACGGAAGCCTGCCTTTTGCCAGATGAACGCGACAAAGGCACGGTGGAAGGTGGAGTGGAGGAAAAATGGGAGGAGAGAGGAGAAGGAGAAAAGGCAGGACGTGGAGCACCAGGAGTGTGGCTTTGTGGGTTCTGACCGTGTTGCTCCCATTGGGCTCGGTGATGGGAGGCCAGGTGCCTTCCTAACGTGGTCGTCCCTAGGTGAGTGTTGGGCTTACCACGACTTATTCGTTGACAGCACAGGCTGCAGATGGCAGCACTATTGTCAGCAGCTGACACGTTAAAAAAAGCCCACACTGCGGAGCCATGTGCCGGCGTCCTGTGCGCCAGATGTGACCGTGCATGGTGAATGGCTCGCTCCAGATACATTTGCAGTCTGCTTTTTCCTCCTGTACACTGCGAGTTCTGCCTGCTTCTCCTCCTTCTCCTCCCTATCTGCTGCTCCTTCTCTCCCTCTGAACTCCCCTCCTCTTCCTCTATTGTGGGCACCCATGTGGTGGTGGTAGTGGTGTCTTTGTGGGTGCACTCAGCAGAGAGTGAGGAGGATGCTGATACAGAGGTTGAGGAGGGTGCAGAAGCAGAAGGCTGAGTGAGCCACGCAACCAAATCTGATACGTCTTTTGATGTAATCGCACGCACCTTCTCCAACTTCCCACTTAGGCTCCGGCCTGGTGCTCCTGCCCGACCCCTATCACCCCTGCGGAATGGCCTGCCTCTTCATCTGCCTGTCATTTTCAAAATGACCCTGTGACAAAGTCCCTATAGAAGAGCAGTATTTTTGGAAGCAGGTGTATAGAACCCCTTAATGATTATTTGCTGGAAGCAGGTATATTAACCCCTTAAGGACTCAGCCCTATTTCACCTTAAGGACTTGGCCATTTTTTGCAAATCTGACCAGTGTCACTTTAAGTGCTCATAACTTTAAAACACTTTGACTTATCCAGGACATTCTGAGATTGTTTTTTCGTCACATATTGTACTTCATGACACTGGTAAAATGAAGTCCAAAAAATTATTTTTTTGCATTAAAAATACCTAATTTAACAAAAATTTGGAAAAATTAGCAAATTTCAAAGTTTCAGTTTCTCTACTTCTGTAATACATAGTAATACCCCCAAAAATTGTGATGACTTTACATTCCCCATATGTCTACTTCATGTTTGAATTATTTTGGGAATGATATTTTATTTTTTGGGGATGTTACAAGGCTTAGAAGTTTAGAAGCAAATCTTGAAATTTTTCAGAAATTTACAAAAACCCAATTTTTAGGGACCACTACAAGTCTGAAGTCACTTTGCGAGGCTTACATAATAGAAACTGCCCAAAAATGACCCCATTCTATAAACTACACCCCTCAAGGTATTCAAAACTGATTTTACAAACTTCGTTAACCCTTTAGGTGTTGCACAAGATTTATTGGCAAATGGGGATGAAATTTGAGAATTTCATTTTTTTGCCTAATTTTCCATTTTAACCCATTTTTTCCACTAACAAAGCAAGGGTTAACAGCCAAACAAGACTGTATCTTTATTGCCCTGACTCTGCCGTTTACATAAACACCCCATATGTGGCCGTAAACTACTGTACGGCCACACAGCGGGGCGTAGAGTGAAAGGTGCGCCGTATGGTTTTTGGAAGCCAGATTTTGCTGGTCTGGTTTTTTGACACCATGTCCCATTTGAAGCCCCCTGATGCACCCCTAGAGTAGAAACTCCATAAAAGTGACCCCATCTAAGAAACTACACCCCTCGAGGTATTCAAAACTGATTTTACAAACTTTGTTAAACCTTTAGGTTGCACAAGGTTTAATGGAAAATAGAGATACAATTTCAAAATTTCACTTTTTTGGCAGATTTTCCATTTTAATATTTTTTTTCCAGTTACAAAGCAAGGGTTAACAGCCAAACAAAACTCATTATTTATGGCCCTGATTCTGTAGTTTACAGAAACACCCCATATGTGGTCGTAAACTGCTGTACGGGCACACGGCAGGGCGCAGAAGGAAAGGAATGCCATACGGTTTTTAGAAGGCAGATTTACCCCATTTTAGAAACTACGGGATAGGGTGGCAGTTTTGTTGGTACTAGTTTAGGGTACATATGATTTTTGGTTGCTCTATATTACACTTTTTGTGTGGCAAGGTAACAAGAAATAGCTTTTTTGGCAGTTTTTTTTGTTATTTACAACATTCATTTGACAGGTTAGATCATGTGGTAATTTTATAGAGCAGGTTGTCACGGACGCGGTGATACCTAATATGTATACAATTTTTTTTATTTATGTAAGTTTTATACAATGACTTCATTTTTAAAACCCCAAAAATGTTTTAGTGTCTCCATAGTCTAAGAGCCATAGTTTTTTCATTTTTTGGGTGATTATTTTAATTAGGGTCTCATTTTTTGTGGGATGAGATGACGGTTTGATTGGCACTATTTTGGGGTGCATATAACTTTTTGATCGCTTGCTATTACACTTTTTGTGATGTAAGATGACCAAAAATGGCTTTTTTTACACCGGTTCTTTTTTTTTTTTTTTTTACCGTGGTCACCTGAGGGGTTAGGTCATGTGATATTTTCATAGAGCCGGTCGATACGGACGCGTCGATACCTAATATGTATACTTTATTTTTATTTATGTAAGTTTTACACAATGATTTCATTTTGGAAACAAAAAAAATCATGTTTTTTCAGATTTTCGGCGATTATCTTGGGTAGGGTATGATTTTTGCGGGATGAGATGACGGTTTGATTGGTACTATTTTGGCTTACATGCGAATTTTTTTATCACTTTTATTACCTTTTTTGGGAAGTAAGGTGGGCAAAATTTCAATTTTCTCATCGTTTTTATCTTCTTATTTTTATGGCGTTCACCGTGTGGGGAAAGTAACATGACCGTTTTATAGATAAGGTCGTTACGGACGCGGCGATACCTAATATGTGTAGTGTATTTTATTTTTTTAATTTTTATTCAGTGATAAATGTGTTTTTTTTATCTTAACTTTTTTCACTTTTTTTTCCATTTTTTTGACACAGACCCACTTGGTTCTTGAAGATCCAGTGGGTCTGATGTCTGTATAATACAGTACAGTACACTATATAGTGTTTTGTACTGTATTTAACTTACACTTTGTCTGAACAGATCTATGCCTTTAGCACAGATCTGTTCAGCACCATGGACAGCAGGATGCCTGATAAGG
Source organism: Bufo gargarizans (assembly GCF_014858855.1). NCBI lineage: Eukaryota > Metazoa > Chordata > Amphibia > Anura > Bufonidae > Bufo > Bufo gargarizans. The sequence continues at coordinate 685,274,623 of NC_058081.1, read as the reverse complement.
CGTCCTGTTGCCATGGGAACCTTCCCCATCTGCTCAGTTGTGGCCACAACTTTGTAGACCGGGAAGGGTAAGGAGGGGGGCTCCCTACCTCTGTCACCCCATCCTGTCTGGGGGCTGCAAAGGCACAGCAGCCCCGCGATGGGAGAGGGAGGGAGCTCCCTGACAGTTAACCTTTTCCATACAGCGGTCCGTACGGACCGCGGTATGGAAAGGGTTAAACGGCTGACATCTGCACAGATGTCAGCCGTTTATACCAGAGTGTCAGCAATGTGCTGACACTCTGGTATAACCACTGAACACCAATGAATTTTCAAGAGGATCGCGATCCCGCCTGCCGCACCGCCCGCCTCCCGCACCGCCCCCACCGCCCACAACCCCCCCTCCCCAACCCGCCGGCATAAAATCATGCAGAGGTGCAAAGGGGGGTGCAAAATCGATATTTTAGGCACACTAAAGTTTCTGATCCCCGCGGTCAGGGACCGCGGGGATCAGAAACTACAGAAAGCGCAGCAAACCGCAGGTCTGAATTGACCTGCGGTTCGCGGCGATCGCCGATACGGGGGGGGTCACATGACCCCCCCCTGGCGTTGTGACAGGATGCCGGCTGAATGATTTCAGCCGGCATCCTGTTCGGATTAACCCCCGGGGCGCCGCAATTGCGATTTAAACTTAGGACGTACTGGTACGCCCTGAGTCCTTAAGGATTCGGGAAATAGGGCGTACCGGTACGCCCTAAGTCCTTAAGGGGTTAAACCCCTTAATCTGTTTTTTTGGTGGGCAACAGGTATATCACACCAGTTGCAATTAGTTCCAATAGCGTTTGTCTCTCTGTATAGCTGCGGTATCTCAGCAGAACCGCACACAACTGCCGCACAATACAAATGCACTATAATATACTTTCTATGTTAGAAAGTATATTATAAGTATATCACACCCCTCAGTAAGTCACACCTATCGATAGCACACCTATACCAGTCCTTAAAAGGACTTTTGTGGTAGCTAGCATTTGGTGTCCCCTCACACAGCAACCTCTCCCTACACTGGCAAAAGACTAAATGTAAAATGGCAGCCAGATCAGGTTTATTTATAAGGTAGGGTGTGTGTCCCTGTTCTGAAACATCTCAATTGGCTGTCCTGTCCCACCTGATGGATGTGTCATGGGTCAAAGTTCGGCTCAATGCAAAAGAATTTGGTGTCGGCTGACATCGCCATATGTTTGCATGTTCGGCGAATCGCGAACGAGCAAAGTTTGCTGCATAATGACCGCCTGGTGAACCGCAACGCCATCTGTTTTTACTACACATTTTATTTTAACGCCTATTTAAACAATGAGAAGTCACAAGTTTGGTATGCTAATTATTGAATGATGAAACTTTCCAGCAATTTTATTGAAAAAATATTCAGTTGACTAGAGTCCAGTGCAAGTATGACACTTAAAACATAATCAGGCAACAGATTTAAGTTTTTTTAAATTAATTGGTCTGCTACCTGGCTTATGTACAGTGGAAAATGAGCACTGTAGCTTTAAACGCTGATTTGCAGTGCAGCACAGTCTGTTTGTATGTGCATAGCTCAAGTCTTGTAACACAAATAGTACACTAAATGACCATGTCCTGACCGTAGTGCTAAACTTCATTTTTCTATCAATTAATTAAATCTAACTAAATACCAGTGGCGTACTGCCAATATAGGCAGACCACGCAGCTGCTATGGGGCCCGTGGGAGGGGGGGGCCCGGAGTGCATGGAAGCAAGGGCCGGCTCCCAGCTACCACCATTCTTCCTTCTCTGCTGCTGGACTGCATTTAGTTTTACTTTGGAGAAAGGGACAGCACAGTACCGTGCAGGGATTGTTCCTTTCTCCAAAGTAAACTTTACCGATCTGACATGAGCAGACAGCTCCCCCCCCCTCCTCCTCTCTGCAGTGTGATATTCCTTCATGTGTGAGGAGGGGGCGGAGCCAGAGGAGCCGAGGCAGCAGCAGGAGATAATGGAGACCCTGCACCTTCTGACCTCCGGTGTCACTGTGCCTCCAGTATAAAGTTCAGTCCCTCACCGGTCCTCCTACACAGCAACAATGGGGTAAGTTACTGTGGGAGGGAAGTCAGAGTCCTGATTGAAACTGCTGCCAGAGAACATCTTGTGTCCCCCTGCTGTTCCAGCCCTTCACAGACCTGCCCACTGACTATCTCACCTATACTTCATGCAAAGCAAGAAGTTATGTCTCCCAGTGACTCCCCCCCCCATCAGTGGCATTTCAAATTTTCCCAGCCCTCACCCCCATATGTATGATGTAATGTCTCTGGAGGTTATATCAGCGCTGGAGCGTTATAAGAGAAGCAGCTGATATCAGTCACATAGGATGCAATGTCTCTGGCGGTTATATCAGCGCTGGAGCGTTATAAGAGAAGCGGCTGATATCAGTCACATAGGATGCAATGTCTCTTGCGGTTATATCAGTGCTGGAGCATTATAAGAGAAGCGGCTGATATCAGTCACATACGATGTAATGTCTCTGGAAGTTATATCAGCACTGGAGCGTTATAAGAGGAGCGGCTGATATCAATCACATAGGATGTAATGTCTCTGGAGGTTATATCAGCACTGGAGCGTTATAAGAGGAGCGGCAGATATCAGTCACATGTGATGTAATGTCTCTGGACAGTGCACAGCCCCCATCATTTAACCCCCCAGGTGCCACGATCAATGCTGATCGCGGCACCTGTGAGTGAAGGCGGAGGAATGCGGTTCCCTCTATAAAAAAAAATTATGATTTATCCATAAGAGTTTTAAAAGGTTATTTATACATTGTATTTCTTTACTTATTAGCAAATGGGTGTGGCAGCGGAGGAGCCACGGCCAGGGGTGGGTAATGGGCGGAGTTAGGGGGCCCAATTCAGATTCTTGCTATGGGGCCCAATGATTTTTGTGTACGCCCCTGCTAAATACAGTATATCTTTCAAGTCCCTAAAATTGTCCTTGTTAGACCCAAAACTCACTGTGTCCCCTCCTGTCACATCAATGGACAAGCTGATAATACGTATGTGGGGTCATTTATCAAACTGGTGTAAAGTAGAACTGTAGCCCATAGCAACCAATCAGATTCCATGTTTCATTTTCCAAAGGAGCTTTTCAATGGGAGGTGGAATCTGATTGGTTGCTATGGGCAACTAAGCCAGTTCTACTTTACACCAGTTTAATAAATGACCCCAATAGTGTCTCTGTTTAGGACAATATATTGTGCCTAATGACAAATGATCATACTGCTGCCAGTACTATTGCTGCTGCTATTACCCCTACACAGCTTACCTCTTCCACATCCACACTGTACTGGTTCTCCCAAAAAAGGGGGGAATTTTTGGATGATTGTTCAGAACAAGCAACAGTTTTTTTTAATTTTATGTATTCTCTATTTTATGCACTTATACAATGCTGATATATTCCACAGCACTTTACAGACATCATTCTTCATCACTAACTGCCCCCGGTGGAGCTCACAATCTAAGCTCCCTATCAGTATATCTTTGCAGTGTGGGAGGAAACCGGAGAACATCTATGCAAAAAAAGGGAGAACATACAAACTCCATGCAGATATTGTCATTGGTCGGATACTAACCTAGGACCCCAGCACTGCAAGGCAATAGGGCTAACCACTGAGCCACCATGCTGCCCTCATCCCATAACACCATGTGTGTTCACACACCCTCTCCTGGACACTTTTTGGAAGCTTTGGAATATGAAAAAGCATGAGACATGTGCCAGTGCGCTGTGTTTTTAAACACGCTGTATGTTAACACCATCAAACGTGTTTACCCATAGCTATGTATGTCATGGTCACTCTGACATTATTTACTATTGCTGTCATTGCGTTCAATGTACCAGTAGTGTCATGTACCAATTTTTAGGCCAGTTGGAGCACTTTTGAATTAGGGTAGAATTTAAATAATTTTTTTTAACCAATTCACTGGAATCGGACCCGTAACATATTTAAAAAAATTTGCTCCTCTCTAATGCTGAATAAATAATGAAATAGTGTAATATGTCGTGTTTTGAGTTTCCTCTGAGGCTAAATTTGCCTGATTTTAAGCATTAGGGGGAAGATTTATTATTCAGTTTTCACCAGAAAAGTGATGTTAAAAAGTCAAAAAATTTTACATAAGACTTTTGAAAAAAGTGACAAGGGTGAGAAGGAGGCGTGGCCATCTGCATGACAAATTTATGGAATTTTAGAAAACTGGTGTAAATGAATCAAGAAATCTATGGAGGCTCAGAGCTGCTGTAGATTTCGGTTTACACTGACTGCCAGGGGATGCACCTAATTTATGACGAGGTCTGTGTCTCTTTATAAATTAGGCGCATCCTCCGGCAGTGCAGGGAATATTAAGGCTGATGCAGAAAGTACTCGTCTTGATATATCTCCCCCTAGATGTTATTTTTTTTAAATTATGTCCCGATTAAACCCATAGAAATCAAAGAGGGTGGACTTTTTTTGATGACAATAAATATTAGATAGATAGATATATAGATAGATTCAAAATTAAGTGTCTTTTCAAGCAGGGTGACTGAAAAAGACTCATTGTAGTCAAAATGTTGCATTCTTGGGGAATAAATTAGGAATTGCAGAGAAGACATTGAATACTGCAATATTTCTCCCAAATCCTTGATACTCTTCTAAGGTTAAGCTGGGTGCAATTCCGCCTAGATACCAGGAACGAAGCCACAGATACATCCAACGAGCAAAAATTGAGGCAGCACCCAAAAAAAGGTCAGGGTGGTGGACCCGTTTATTATCACAGTCACAACGTTTCAGCCCAGCTCAATGGGGCCTTTGTCAAGCAAACATATGATAGGGGTTTATATACCAACATAGTGATCAAAATATATAATTACATTGATTAATCTCAAATAATACATAATTAAGTGTCAATAATACAAAATAAGTCTACAAAGTGATAATATCATGATTCAGAATACATCAATAGCCACCAGTGTAAAGATTCATATGACACCAATAAAAAAAAAATCATAAATAAATTCATCCTTTAGTGTTATAAAATAACATATGATCTAAAGTGCCTGAGCATAATTGTGTAGTTACACCTGCGAAAAAGTGCTTAGTGCAATATAAAATCAACAGCATCAGCTGTGATCAATGTAATACCTATAAACACACCTGCTGCAGCGTTGGTGGCTCATAGCGTGAGCAATAGTGATGAGTGGCAGGGGTCATATTCGAATTGGCGATATTTCACAAATATTTTGTAGAATATTCGTCAAATATTCGCGAATTGGAATATTCGTTATATTCCCCAAAAATTTGACTCGGATATTACGCAATCAATACAGCCGCGGGTCAAAAACGAATATATTGCACTATAAAATATAGTGCTATATATTCGTTTTTCAGAATATTCAGCATTTTTTTTTCATCTGAAGTCATGATTCCTCCCTGCTTAAGTTACATAAGCAGGGAGGAATCATGACTTCAGATGGAAAAAAAATGCTGAATATTCAAAAAAATGAATATATAGAGCAATATAGCCAATATAGTGCTATATTCGTTTTTCAGAATATTCGTAATATTCTAAAACAAGAATATATAGCAATATAGCGAATATTCAAAAAAAAAAACGAGACTGATGTTGAGACTGATGTGGTGGTTTCTTGCGCAAAGTCCTGTTCTTCAGGGAAGGCTGTACCTTGGAGTTTCCTCCACTTATGTTGTCTCCTGCCTCCTCGTCTGTTCCTGTAGGCGTCGGCCCTTGGGATCATCTTTACGCTGCTGCATCCTGTTGGTGTTATAAAGACTCCCTACATCTCCTGTCTAGGGATATGGCCTCCTGGGGAATACAACTACAATTTATGCTCTTCCTCCTCCAGATGCAGGAAGTTTTCTTATACATGTGGGGCTTTGTCACTGGGTATGCTTTTTAATAAAAATGCCCTGAAGTATCTATTCCGTAAATCGGGAGTATATTTTGGGATTAATACTTTGGTCTTGGGTTAGAGGACACATAAATGTGCCCTTGAACGTGGGACCATAACAGGAGTGGGTGGAGTCATGCCAGCCCCACCTCATCCCTTAATATTTCAACTTTTGAGAGTGGTGTGGGGCCATTGACAGTGGTCGGCACGCCTCTATCTATTTGACTACCTCATAGCCCCCATGATCTTACTATATACATGGCCCTTAGACATACAGAGAATATCTCTGGGGCTTTATAACTGTTATATCAAGCTCCTGTGTCTGAATATATGAGTAGTACTTTTATTCTATCTTATAAAATGTATTATTTGATACAAATAGATATATTGTATAATCAGGAGGTTGTCCCTTATTTGATTTGATTTGTTTGATATCTCCGGTGTGGACTGCGCATGTCGGGAAAGATCCTGTATCTCTTTGGAACGCACACGTGGACGCTCTGTGAAGCGCTCACGTGACTGGCGCAGTAGCGCCACTTTGACATGTGGGTATTGCTGAGAATGGATGGCGATCGGCGCGGCTCCCGTCATGTGCAATCACAAACACTGGGGACGCGATTGCTCACGCTATGTGGTGTGTTTATAGGTGTTACATTGATCACAGCTGATGCTGTTGATTGTATATTGCACTAAGCACTTTTTCGCAGGTGTAACTACACAATTATGCTCAGGCACTTTAGATCATATGTTATTTTATAGACTAAAGGATGAATTTATTTATGAATTTTTTATTGGTGTCATATGAATCGTTACACTAGTGGCTATTGATGTATTCTGAATCATGATATTATCACTTTGTAGACTTATTATGTATTATTGACACATTATAGGCCCCATTGAGCTGGGCTGAAACGTTGCGACTGGGGTAATAAACGGGTCCACCACCCTCCCCTTTTTTCGGATCCCTGTACTATACAGTGGAAACCAACGTTTGGGGTTTCTTTCCTTTTAGATGACACTTTTTCATTGATGTTACGTTAATGTTTTCACAGGTGCTCGAGATAGGTCTCTGTTCATGAGACTGTGCGGTAACTGTTCACACGATAAGCCGATGACTGTGCGGTTCGACAAAGGGATTCTGAAGATCAATGTAGCCTGCTGCAACACGGACGCTTGCACGCCTCCTGAACCCACCAGTAGGTTGAAGATGAATTGGTATCGATAAATAGATTAAATGGCTGATCTGATGCTAAATCTATAGAATTTCTAGGTTTATGACCAAGGCCTGGGCTCCACAGCGCCATCATTACTGCAAACACTGAGTATCGTAGACGTTCACATTTGGAGGGAAAGGTCACAGGCAGTATGCAATAATTCATGCAAGATTTTGTGCTATAGGGAAAACATTTAAAAAGTTGTGTAGGACGTGCTTAACAAGCACGTGTAACAAAAACAACAGGACTAGTAATACAGTAAAATCATTAGTTTAATGAGGAGATCACAATCAGTGTTATTGTAGGCTGTAAAACAAGAAGCTTCTTTGAAGTAGGAACTGTTTTGCTGACATCTAGTGGGCGACGTGAAAACTGCAGCGCTTCATCTTTATCTAATTCTATTTTTTCTTTTCTTACTTTTAAGTTCCACCAGAAAAACCTGGCACCAAAGATGAAAAACTTAAAAGCAATGGAATTAGATGTAAATCCTGCTTTGCTGAAAACGCTAAAGCTTGCGACTGTAACACCTTTGTGAATTGCAGCGGGGAGGAGATGAAATGTATTTCGCGGCAGATATCGGTTTCCTCAGGTAACGATAATAATAGCTACTTAAGACCTAAAGGCGTTGTGACCTTATAACCATGTTGTGGGTAGAAATTGTGGAAAATGGTCATGGATGATCAAGGCAAATATTTACTTATAGATTTGCTTATAGACTTGTGTGCTTGAGGTGCACAGGAACACAGCGAAGAACACCTGACTTTATTTCTTTACAAGACATAGAAAACTTGACAGTTGTAACATACAGATTGGCACAGTAAACTTGATGGTTGCAGATCATTCTTAAAGGGGTTGTCCGAGTTATGTAGACAAAAAAAAAATATAGAGCCCTGTAAACCTGATAATCAGCAATATATACATAAGCTAATAATCTATTTCATTTCCCTAGTTCTCTTCTGATCCTTTATTTACCTGCAGTAACAACAATCTCTGAGCTTTTCCTCATGAATATTTGTGGGTGTCAAAAAGACTGCCGCTCCCCCTGCTCTGCAAAGGGAGTGAATAAAAGTCTGCCCTGAGTGACATGTCTCACTGCTGGGATACTCATCAGCATGTGGTTTGTGTAGGACTACAAGTCCCAGCTGTACAATGACACTGCTGATACACACAGGATTCTCCTCCTACCTGTTCTTGTGCAATGCTCTGCAGAAGCCCTCCAGTCTGTCAGCTCCTGTGCCCAGCATTTTTCTCTTCACTGCCGGCAGCTGTTCTGCAAAGCCTCCAGCCCTGAGTCTGTGCTGCTGAAGGGGTTACTCTTTCCTAATTAATCCAGTGGGAGGGAGACACAGGGCAGGCAGCAGCAGACGGCAGTGCAGGGGGTGTGGCCAGCACAGTGATGTTTTGTGCACCTGTGTACGAGACATCATCAGAGGAGGGAGTGAAGCTGACATCACAGGTAATGTTATTTAGTGAATTTTACAATAAGAGGTTCATGATCCAGTTTATAGGAAACTAAATGCTGTGTAACCACTATCCATATATGAGCCGGACGTTTCGGTCCATAGGTACCTTCTTCAGTGTCTTGGAGTTTCTGTGGTCAGAGATAAAGGGATATCTGGATGGCAATCGACACTACTCACTAGCAGAGGAGACCGCTGCTATTACATGCAGCAATCTCCTCCGCAGCATGGGGAGGAGCGATTGCTATGCCATCACTCGTCCCCATGCAGTATAGTGGTTGGCCAGCGGCAGATCGTGATTAGACCGCACGATCTGCTGCCTCCAAACAACATTTTTTTTTTTCATTTTTTTTTTTTTTTTTTATATAAATTTTTATTTTAATGTAAATAGAACATAACAAGGTACATATACAGGTATCTTGTACGTCAAGCATGACGAAGATTGGTACATTGGAAGAAAATTCTATGTTACAAGAAGCATATCACACAGCTCATATACATTCATCTATGAGACAAAGTATGCATTTAAATTGTACAAAAGCTATGGTGGACGTACAATTTGCAATGGTGTTGTACAGCTAACATGAGTGAGAAGCAGTCTCTCATTTGGGGTGTCTATACTCTGACCACATTTTCCAGCGTTTACAGAAATTGTTATGGGTGCGTGTTTCCCAGGAGGAAATCTCCTCGAACCGATATAGTTGGTCAACTTTTAATTTCCACTGTTCTAATGGAGGGATAGAGGTCGATAGCCATAGCATAGGGACCAAAAGTCTGGCTGCAATCAAAAGTTGTCTAAAGAGCAGTGGAGGATAAGGAGGGGTAGTTTGGGTATTCAGGTTTAGCAATGCCAAAGAAGGGGATGGTTGTATATTGGTGTGGCAGATTTGGTTGGAAAGGTCGAAGATATCTTTCCACCATTTATTGATCATAGGACAGGACCACCATATGTGGAAGAATGTCCCCCTGTCTCCCAGGCATCTCCAACATTCATCCGACGCTGTGCTCGAATAAAGGGATGTCACATCAGGAGTCTTGTACCACCTTGTTAAGAGTTTGTACCCATTCTCTTGTATACGGACACAGCGGGAGGACTTGTGTGGGGCCAATAGTAGTTTGGGCAGGTCAGCTATTGAAAGATTTACGGCTAGATCTTTTTCCCATCTGCAGATGAAAGCTGGCTTGACAAGTAATGGGAGGGTATTAAGTTTATGATATAACTGTGAAATTAGCTTTTTAGGGGGGATGGGGTGAACAATGAGGGATTCCGCCCAAACCAAAGGACGATGCTGGGCGCTGCCCATGATATGTTGCGAGATGAATGAATGTAAGTGCATTATGGACGGCGAAAACTGGTGACGGAGATTCAGATTTGTTTGAATCGCACTTATAGTGGGAGGGTGGCTGTCTTGTTGAAGAAGTGTAAAGATAGAGGTGGTTGATTCCCTGATGACGCGCGGAGTGCAATCTCTTATCACTGGGAGGGAGGTGCCTATTACATCTCCTATTGAGAGAAGTGGCGATGGGAAGGGTATCCCACAGTGTGTGGATTGAAAGTATTTCCACGCCTGAAGGGTAGCTTGAATTAGTGGATAAGGGGAGGAAGGGGTGCTGTTTATTCTGGGAGTTCCTAGCAGGAGTGAGCGGAATGGTTGTTTCACCAATTCCTGTTCCATTGCCACCCAGGGTTTAAGATTAGAGGTTCTAAGCCATTCTACTGCTCTAGACATCAAAATAGCTTTGCCATAAAGCTCAGGATCTGGAAAAGCTATGCCTCCTGTATGCTTGGGATGGGATAGAAGGGAGTAGGAGATTCTTGGTTTCTTCTGGTTCCAAACGAACGAGCTGAAGAGTTTCCTAAGGGAGATATAGTATGATTTAGGGACCGGAATAGGCAGGACCTGCTGGAGGTAGGTAAGGCGAGGGAGTATCAATGAAACCAAGAGGTTTTTACGGCCAAACCAGGAAATAGTAGGGATATTTAGCCTATTTATTTCCGCAGTTATAGATTGTAGTAGGGGAAGATAGTTGAGAGCAAAAAGTTCAGAGGGATTGGAGCTAATTTTAATTCCTAAATAAGTGAGGTGGGGAGATGACCAATCAAATGGAGAGTGCTTTTTAAGACTTAGCTGATTATGTTGTGATATCCTTATGCATTTAACTAGGGACTTTTGCTTATTTATCTTAAAATTAGATAAAAGGCTGTATGTATCTAGATGTTTTTGGATTATGGGAAGTGAGGTGTTTGGGTTAGAGGTCATGATCATAATGTCGTCAGCAAAGGCCGCAAGTTTATGATCACGACCTCCCAGTGTCACACCATGGATATCCTGATCTGCTCTCAGTCTGATAAGGAGAGGCTCCAATGCTAATACAAACAACAGGGGCGATAGGGGACATCCCTGGCGGGTACCATTTTTTATCCTAAAAGAGTCAGTTAAGTCTCAGTTGATCAGAACCGAAGCTGACGCTTGAGCATACATTGCAAAAGTGGCTTGTGCAAAGGGACCAGGCAGGCCAAAACCAGACAGTACCTGCTTCAGGTATTCCCAGCTGATTCGGTCGAATGCTTTTTCCGCATCCGTGCTCAGGAGAAGTAGTGGCTTGGAGTGGTGGGCAGAATAAAAGATCGCATTCAAGACCCTAGTCGTATTATCCCTACCCTCTCTACCTCTGACAAATCCCACCTGGTCCCCATGCACAAGCGTGGGAAGAAAGGTGGCAAGGCGATTTGCCAACATTTTCGCAAGCAGTTTAAGATCTATATTAAGGAGTGATATGGGTCTATAGCTTGCACAGTGTTTAGGGTTTTTCCCTTCTTTGGGGATCAAGGTTATGTGGGCCATCGTCATATCTCTAGAGAGCTGTTTCCCCTTTAGAGCTGAATTACAGACCGAGAGCAGATGAGGGAGGACTATGTGTTGATACGTTTTATAGTAGTAAACTGGGAACCCGTCTGGGCCTGGGCTTTTGCCATGGGGTGATTGCTTTAGAGCCAAGGTTAATTCCCCTAATGTAAATTGGGAAGCTAAATTGAGCTTTTGTTCGGGGGAGAGTCTGGGCAGAGAGATTGATTCCAAAAAGGACTTAAGAAGGTCTGAGTGAGAGTCTGGGTTCAGAGTTGGGGGAAGATTATATAGAGACTCATAAAAAGCACGGAATTGGGCGCCAATCAGTTTTGAGGAGTATAGGGGTTCGCCTTGGGAGGACTCCATCTGGTGTATATAGTTTGTAGAACGCCTGTCTCTTATTCTACGCATCATAAATTTAGACGCTTTGTCTCCATGTGCGAAAAATTTATGCTGTGAGTTTAAGAAATACTTAGCAGTGGATTGGTGCATAAGGGATTTCAGTTCTGCTTTTAGAGGCGAAAGCTCAGCAAATTGTGCCTCTGAAAGAGATTTTTTATGCATTTTCTCTAGTGAGAATATCTTGCTAATTAAGGAGTCTATTTTTTTATTTCTTTCTTTTTTTAAGAAGGCCCCCAGACTAATAAAATGTCCCCTGATAAAAGGTTTGTGGGCATCCCACAGTGACTGTTCTGAAACCTCAGGGAGGTTGTTAAGGGAGAAGTATTCTTTAAGGAGCCCAGAAATCTTTTCCCTAGTATCTTGATTATCGAGAAGGGATTCATTAAGACGCCATCTAAATTTACTGGGATTCGGTATAGGGGATGAGATTGATAGAAAAATAGGGGCGTGATCCGATATGAGGATGGATCCTATTTTGGGACCATGACATAGCTGTAGATGTTCCTTGGATACATAAAGGTAATCCAGTCTATGATAGGAATTGTGGGGGTGAGAGTAAAACGTATAATCTTTCATGTCCGGGTTGAAAACCCGCCATGCATCTAAAAGGTGAAGATTTCGAAAGCCGTCTTGTATGAAGCGGAGGGATCTAAGAGAAAGGGCTGATCTGCTGGAAGAGGAGTCCAGGAGAGGGTTTAGAGTGGCGTTTAAATCTCCTCCAGCTACTATCAGACCCTCGGCGTAGGATTCTATTAGCGGGAAAACTTTCGCAAACCAAGTATGTTGCCCTGTATTGGGAGCATAAATATTAATGACAGTGTAGGTTTGGGGGCCAATAGAGCCCTTAACTAAAATGTACCTCCCTTCTGGATCTTGGATATGGGAAATATTTTTAAAGGGAATTTTCCTCTGGAATCCAATACTCACCCCCCCAGATGCCGCAGAGTTACCCCCACAATGGTACCACATTGGGTAATAAGAGAAAGAGAGGTTGGGATAGTGATCAAATTTGAAATGAGTTTCCTGGAGAAGAAGGACACTGGCCTCAGATTTGCGTAGCAATGTAAAGATCTGACTCCTCTTAGAAGGGGAGTTAAAGCCCTTAACATTGAAGGACGCAAGCGTGAGATCAGCCATACTGACTGTTGTAAAGGGGAGTACCTTGAGGAAGCCAGGTCCCCTGTCCAGGTAAGCATAGATGGGTGCAGTTGTTTATGCTGATCTGGGGGAGTGAGTCAGGAGCCAGAGGAATCTTCCGTGTCGCCATGCAGGAGAAGATGTTGTGAATAAGTACCTTTAGACAAAAGTGAATAACAGAACAAAAAACCATTAATTTAACTTTCAAGCAACAAAGCCCATCTATATGGATCATTTGAAAACGTGAGGTAAGGATCGCAAGGGGGGAAATGGTGTGTCAACCCAGTTGTGACCCTCACAGCACTTAGTAGTAGCCCCAGTCATGAGGCGTGATGACAGAGCGACAATATGCATTATGTGGAGACAAAATGGAGGAGGAAAGGAAAGAAAGAGAAAGAAAAGGGGGAGATAAAGGAGTAGGAGCAAGATGCGTTCAGAGTGAGTGAAGTCAGCTAAATGCTAATCACATTAGAACTCAGGGGTTAAATCAGGGAAGGGGACACAGGCATTGAAAAAAGATCTAACTTTTCGACTAAGGTTAGATAACCAGAAACTATGGTGTCATCTGGGTGGTCTTGCGCTTATTCTTCTGGGATCTTGGGGTGCGCGGAGGCTCAAAGGGAGCGATCTTCGGGACCTCAGGCAAATCTGTAAGATCTTGATAAAGTTCCCAATTTTCGATCGGAAGCGGAGATATCTGTAGGTGTTCGTATACGCCAGCCAAATCAGTGTAAGCTGTAACAGTAAGGCGGCGTCCCTCATAGAAGAAAGATATTCCGAAAGGAAAAGTCCATCTGTATGGCGTTTTCTTGGCCCTGAGCCAATCCGTCAGGAGCTTCAGGCTTCTCCTTTTCTTCAGCGTGGAGGGGGCCAGGTCTGATAGACTGCTATCGGAGCTCCTTCATAGGTCAGGTCGGTGATATTTCTTGCAGCTTCCAGGACCGCTGTTTTGGTTTGAAAGTTGAGGAACCTGCAAATAATGTCCCTGGGTGGTTCCGAGGGTTTGGGCTTGGGGCGCAACGCCCTATGCGCCCTTTCTATTGTGATGTCAGCAGGCTGGTCCGGGCCCAAGATGGAGGTGCAGATCTCCGTCACCGCTGTAGGGATATCCGCTGCTTCAATCATTTCAGGAACTCCTCTGAAGCGCAAGTTGTTTCTGCGCCCCCTATTCTCCTGGTCTTCCACCGCGCTATGAAGATCGTTCAGGTAGGAGCGGCATTTTTGTAAAGAGATGGCCGTGGCAGATTGATGTTCCAGGACTGCCGTTTGCCGCGATTCCAGGGCCCCGACTCTGTCCCCTATGTGGTGGACGTCTTGGCGGAGAGCTGATAATTCGGTCAGCACCGATTCCATAGCTTTGCTAAGAGATTGTTTTAGAAAGCGACGAGTGATCGGGAGTGCGGTCTTACAGTGCGAGTCCTCTGTATCACTTTCTCCCTCAGACAAGTCAGCGGAGCGTTCGTGCGCTCTATGTGAGGAAGCCGGCGCCATCTTGGGTTCTCTGGCCGCTACTGTGGCGGCTGCCTTTTTTATAAATTTGTCCATGTCTCCGCTGTTATTCAGAGGTAATTTCCAGCCCTTGCGTGGCCGATCTTGACCATCGTCACTTCTGTTTGCTTGAGGTAGCTTGTGCTGTGCAGGGTTTAGATCGGAGAGCTCCTGACTATGCGGCCATCACAGTCCGGCGCTAGCTCCGCCCCCCAAAACAACATTTTTTTAACATGTCAAAAGATTTGTGTTGCATGATGAATGAGCAATGTTCATCTGGCAATTGGTGAAAGTATTATACTGCAAGATGAGCGTGAATGAAAAATCAGCCTGTCTAATACAGGCTTTGCAGTTCCAGAGTACTCAGGAGGCTGCCCCAACTTTCTGCATGTTGCACATAGTAGGTATGGGTTGCAACAGATATGTAGCGAGCCCATGAGGAGGAAGAGTGGAGGATGGGAGTGGTAGTGGTTCTGACTATCACACAGTCTATCACAGTGGCTGTCCTCTCACCGTAGCACCCTACGACCAGTGCAGCCTAAGATAGGTCACCCTTTCTTTCCTCAGGGCACACACTGATTTTAGGGCTCCTGCCTAATGGCAGCTGGGGTGCCCTTGATGTTAGGTGTTTGGATGGATGCAAAGCAGGGCATGTAGAGTGTGCAGTGGCCGGGTTTGGGGTGGCCCCAATTCTACGCTGAGTCCCCCGGACACCATTGAGGTGTCACTTCGTTTTGCTGATCTCTGGAAGGGATGTTAAGGTGTGGTGCACTCCAATGGGAGTTAAATCTGGAGAGTCAGGGTCTGCAGTAACCAGTGTCTGCAATGGCCAGGATATGGGTTGTTAATGTTCTGTATTTGTCGTGACGCCAATTGCAGCGTGCGCAGAGTACTATCCCAGGGCCCTTCCAAGGTGTTATAGCATATATCACGTCCCAGATTAGGAATGCTAGAGTGGTGTAATGGCCTATAATGTCTCTGTAGGGTAGTGATTAGTGATGTCGCGAACATAAAATTTTCAGTTCGCGAACGGCGAACGCGAATTTCCGCAAATGTTCGCGAACGTGCGAACCGCAATAGACATCAATAGGAAGGCGAATTTGAAAACCCGCAGGTACTCTTTGTGGCCACAATAGTGATGGAAACGTTGTTTCAAGGGGACTAACACCTGGACTGTGGCATGCCGGAGGGGGATCCATGGCAAAACCCCATGGAAAATTACGTAGTTGACGTAGAGTGTGGTGAGTTGAAATCGCAATGCGATTTATAGAACTTGAATTAATCGCATTGCGATTTCAACTTTCTCAAATCCGACAGTACATTCTAGCATGGAGTCGTTCCCATGGTGATGGGGACGCTCCATGAGCACGGAAGTCAGCAGAAGTTCTGTTGAAATCGCAATGCGATTTATAGAACTTGAATTAATCGCATTGCGATTTCAACTTAGAGCTTCTGCCGACTTCCGTGCTCATGGAGCGTCCCCATCACCATGGGAACAGCTCCATGCTAGAATGTACTGTCGGATTTGAGAAAGTTGTAATCGCAATGCGATTAATGCAGGTTATATTAATCGCATTACGAATTCAACTTAGAGCTGCTGGGTTCCTAATGGTTGTATTGCTAGAATATAACGAAGATTGAGAATATAGCGCTATATTCGTTATATTCGTCAATTCTAGCAATACAACCATTAGGAACTTAGCTTGAATTTGCAATGCGATTAATATAACCTGCATTATTCGCATTGCGATTACAACTTAGATCTGAGTTCCTAATGGTTGTATTGCTAGACTTGACAACGAATATAGCACTATATTCTCAATCTTCGTTATATTCTATCAATATAACCATTAGGAACCCAACTCTAAGTTGTAATCGCAATGCGATTACAACTTTGTGACACTGCAGCTTCAGAATTAATCTAGAAATAACGGTTTCTTGATCATTCAGTGTGAACTACCTACCACACCATATCGGGACCAGCAGCGCAAGTACCTGTCCTTGTTGGGACTCAGGATTGACTTTTCTTTATATATACTTTGTATATATTGTTTTATATCAGAATTAATCTAAGATGGATGCTGTCCTTGCTTTTTGATAGGCGGAGGGAGGGTCTGCTGCTGATTGGCTGGAATGTGTCTGCTGACTGTGAAGTACAGGCTCAAAGTTTGCTCAATGATGACGTATAGGAGGCGGACCGAACATCGCATATGTTCGCCCGCAGCGGCGAACGCGAACAAGCTATGTTCACCGGGAACTATTCGCCGGCGAATAGTTCGGGACATCTCTAGTAGTGATAGTTGTGTCACGGTGTCTTCTACCTGGGTACGGCTGGACTCCTGGCTCACTTGCAATAAATTTTAGTGTAGTGATAGTAGGAGCAATAGAGGAACTTGGCAGAATAAATTATGTCTGTGGCGAAACCAACCTCGCCACTGGGTTTTGGAGGGACCTGGCTACTAGCCTCTTGCCCCAGGATTATGGGCCCTCTTATCAGCCAGGCCTCCTTTGTTCACAAAGGACTTGGACTAACTTGAACCCCTGGTCTAATTCGTGCCATTTTGGGATGTTAAATGTCTATGTGTATTGTAAAGGGTGGGACATTGTATACGTTGAGTAGGGAGGTCTGTTCCATTGTCTCTCTGTGTGTATTGGCGATGTCCTTTGTCCTGAGAGATAACTGAATTACTTCTCGGTTGTCTCCAGGACAGAGGATATTGTGTATTCGCCTGCCTGTGATGATTGCATCAACCCAGTGTGAGGTAATTCTATCACGGGCAGAGGGGAGGATTTTGTGTGGGAGTGTCTGAGTGTATTGTACGTGGTTATTGGCTGTTTTTACAAAACCCTGTGGGTGGTAACCTTGTTGGAAGATGTGTATAAAATGCTTGTGTGTTAAAATAAAGAGGCTGCTTTATACCTTCATGAAGTTTTGGCTCATGTTTGGGGAATGCGATAACTACACTCTTGGGGATTGCTATATCACAATACTCCCCTGAGTATAAGCTCTTGTAAGAGCTTGTTCATGGCTCTTGCTCTCTGGATGTAGGAGAGGTTCACCCACTGGAAGCTGATGCCCGGTCTTGGGTCCAGCGTGGATGGAGGACGGTGAGACCCCAACCAAGCTGCGGCGGTTCGTGGGGTCTGCAGTGCGTACGGTGTCAAGTGGAGTGCTTGGAGTCCTCGGAAAGCACTAGGAGCATCTATCGAAGGAGGTACCCGGTCGGGGTGCCAGGAGATCCGTTACAATGTCCAGATCTTTAGATGAAGTTCAAACATTTCTTCACTTGACATAACTTTCATCCAAACAGTATACAGCTTTGGTCTCTTGGTCCCGGCAGGTTTTGGCAATGATTGGCAGGAATGAGTACCTCTGCTTTAAATGTGGAGCTTGCAGGATAAAACGTCTGCTTGGTAGCTCTGTAACTATGGCAGGGTTAACTTCTGCACTTATCTGGTAGCTTCTGCTTTGTGGGGACAGACTAGCTGAGGAGGAATTGGCTTCTCCTAGGACTCTGGACTTATCTCTCAGATGGTTTCTCAGGGGATGCTTTCTCCCTGGAACTCTGGAGGTTGTCTGTAGTGTCTGCATTTCTTCATCCAGCTGAGCTGAAGGTGCTCAGACTGGGTATATGGCCAAGTCTCAGCTGAGACTAGATCCTTGCTGTCTTCCCTATGCAGGGGTTCTCCTGGATGCTATCAGATAGCCTTCCCCTAGCATGGGGGAGTCTACACTGATTCTAACTTCCTTCTCCACCAATGCTGCAGGATATGGGTCCAGACCACCTCTCCACAGAGGGGGAGCTAAGCTCTCCATTCCAGCTTAGATATACTAAACGGTGACTTGCCAATGTATTGCTGCGACCTACTGGTTACCAGGCAAATGACATGAATAATTACATTTAACATGGATTTATGCACATTTGTGGAAGACATAATGTAAATTATATCTGATGACAGTATAAAGGCTCTTAGGAGATAGTAGGGGGGTAGAGGCGTGTAGTAACACAACTCTGGGGTATTACATGTGCTCCTTTACTGGAGAAACTCAAGTGCAAAACAGTACAGGCAAGGCATAGGGCTCGCTTCTCCAGTCTCCTCCATGGCAGAAGAAGGGTTTGATGCTGAGGAAAGACCTGTCTCTCTCTTATGGACATTCACGACAGGTGACAGGAGATCAGTGAGACTGGCAACACGTGGTTTGATCTGACATGTTTTCTGTTTGGATCAAATAATGTCTGTGTGATTTCTGGTGCTTGCCACACCTTCTTTCCCCAGGTGTGGCTATAATAATCACTTAATCTTCTCTATTATTGATTCTCCCACTATGCTATGTGGTTTATAGCTTCAGTTTGAGTTGTGGATAGCTGGTATGTGGATCTCGGCTGAGTTCCTGGTGCAGCTATAGCCACTAGGTTTGAGCGAACCCGAACTTTACGGTATTCGGCACCCGAACCCGAACATTTCAGTAAAAGTTTGGGTTCGGATTCGGTGTTCGGGTAATATTAATATACCAACGGATTGGAGTTTTCTCCAATCCGATGGTATATTTTAACTTGAAGCGTCCCCATCACCATGGGAACGCCTCTATGTCAGAATATACCATCAGATTTGAGTTAGATCGTGAAAACTCAGATCCGACAGTATATTCTAAAACAGAGGCGTTCCCATAGTGATGGTGACGCTTAAAGTTAGAATATACTGAGAACTGTGGACATAATGGCCCCCTGCTGCCTGGCAGCACCTGATCTCTTACAGGGGGCTGTGAGCCGCACAATTAACCCCTCAGGTGCAGATGACAGCCCCCTGTAAGAGATCAGATGCTGCCAGGCAGCAGGGGGCCAGACCCCCCTCCCTCCTCAGTATTAAAATCATTGGTGGCCAGTGCGGCCCCCCCTCCCTAGTATTAAAATCATTGGTGGCCAGTGCGGCCCCCCCTGCCTATTAAAATCATTGGTGGCTAGTGCGGCCCCCCACCCCCTATTAAAATCATTGGTGGCTAGTATGGCCCCCCCACTCACCCCCTATTAAAATCATTGGTCTCCAGTGCGGCCTCCCCTCTCCCCCCCTAATTAAAATCATTGGTTACCAACCCCCCATCATTGGTGGCAGTGGAGCGGCAGTTCCGATTGGAGTCCCAGTTTAATCACTGGGGCTCTGATCGGTTACCATGGCAGCCTGGACGCTACTGCAGTCCTGGCTGCCATGGTTACTTAGCACTTTTAGCAGCATTATACTTACATGCGCTGTCTGTGGCCGTCCGGCTCTCCTCCTAATGGTAAGTGAAAGGTCTGTGCGGCGCATTGCTTATAGCACAGACCTGTCACTTACCAGTGATTATCTTAATTAGGGTTGAGGGAGGGTGAGGGGGGAGGCCGCACTGGACACCAATAATTTTAATAGGGGGGTGGGGGGGCTGCACTGGCCACCAATGATTTTAAGGCTACTTTCACACTTGCGTTCGGAGCGGATCCGCCTGGTGTCTGCACAGATGGATCCGCACCTATAATGCAAACGCTTAGATCCGTTCAGAACGGATCAGTTTGCATTATCATGAACAAAAAAAAAATGTTCATGATAGTGCAAACGGATCCGTTTTGACTTTACATTGAAAGTCAATAGGGGACGGATCCGTTTGAAAATTGAGCCATACTGTGTCAACTTCAAACAAATCCGTCCCCATTGACTTCCATTGTAAGTCTGGACGGATCCGTTTGCCTCCGCACGGCCAGGCAGATACACCCGAACGCTGCAAGCAGCTTTCAGGTGTCCGCCTGCTGAGCGGAACGGAGGACAAACGGTGCCAGACTGATGCATTCTGAGCGGATCCGCATCCACTCAGAATGCATTAGGGCTGGACGGATCCGTTCGGGGCCGCTTGTGAGAGCCTTCAAACGGAACTCACAAGCGGGGCCCCGAACGCAAGTGTGAAAGTAGCCTAATACTGGGGAGGGAGGGGAGGCCGCACTGGCCACCAATGATTTTAATAGGGGGGCCGTAATAACCACCAATGATTTTAATACGGGGGTGGGGGCCGCACTGGCCACCAATGATTTTAATACTGTGGAGGGAGGGGGGGTCTGGCCCCTGCTGCCCGGCAGCACCTGATCTCTTACAGGGGGCTGTGATCCACACAATTAACCCCTCAGGTGAGGCACCTGAGGGGTTAATTGTGCTGATCACAGCCCCCTGTAAGAGATCGGGTGCTGCCAGGCAGCAGGGGGCAGTTATGTACACAGTTCCCAGTGTATTCTAACTTGAAGCGTCCCCATCACCATGGGAACGCTTCTGTGTTAGAATATACTGTCGGATCTGAGTTTTCACGATCATGAAAACTCATATCTGAAAAAGCTAATACTATTATTTTCGGTTATAACCATTTTATAACGGAAAATAATAAAGTGAAGTTCGGGTCCCCATTGACTTCAATGGGGTTCGGGACCAAGTTCGGATCAAGTTCGGGTCCCGAACCCGAACTTTTTTTAAAAGTTCGGCCGAACTCCTCGAACCCGAACATCTAGGTGTTCGCTCAACTCTAATAGCCACTTGAAGTTAAGTGTTTTCTTTTTTTTTTGTATTTTGCTTGGGTTATTTTGTGTGTTGCATTTCCCTGTCATTTGTATTAAGGCCTGAGGGAGACTCCTATTCATCCTTCCTTTTGGAGGAACAGGTTGTCTCAGTCCTGACATTAGTTCCAGGGTCCTTTAGGGTGAGTTAGGACATTAGGTATTTCTGTGTATGAACTCTCCTACCTCTGGGGTCTGTTCATACTGGTAGTTAGCCAGGACTTTTATTAGGGTTTTACTAGGAGGTGTCCATCTCCTTTCCCTAGTTTCCAGGCCTTATTCCCTCCCACACCCGAACGTGACTCTCTCTCTCTCTCTCTCTCTGAAGTCTGGTACCCTGGTCTAAGGCTGGTGATCCAGGGTCTGCGGGAGAATATTCTCGTCTCAGCCTCTTCTTCTGGTCATTCAATAGTCTGGCAGAGTCTCCTCTTCTAAGCACTGATCCCAAACTGCAGAACACTAGGGGCTCTGACTGCTCTCCTTATATAGAACCTTATATTAGGAGGGGCGGAGTAAAGAAACACAGCCCAAACTGTTACAATGTTACAACTCCCGTATTTCATAGACTTAAATTAGAGCTTCAGTGATACTCAATGAAAATGACACAGCAGTTTTTCCAGACGAAAACAAGTTTTAGACATAAACACTGAGCTAAACCAGATATC
The DNA here is from genome assembly GCF_014858855.1 of Bufo gargarizans. NCBI lineage: Eukaryota > Metazoa > Chordata > Amphibia > Anura > Bufonidae > Bufo > Bufo gargarizans. The sequence goes on along the minus strand of NC_058081.1, from coordinate 685,252,919 downwards.
CACAAGGTCAGTCTGTCTGGTTTTGGTGGTAAACAAGTCTGAATTTTTTCCTTCAAAACATGCTCTTCTTTAAACATTAGACTACTTTCATATTAGCGTTTTCAATTCCGCTTTTTGAGATCTGTCATAGGATCTCAATAGTGGAAGAAAATGTTCCATTTGGTTGCATCCCCTTCGCGGACATAAAAATGCTGAAATGACCAAGACACACAGTGTAAGTCAATGGGGATGGATCCGTTTTCTCTGACACAATAGAAAATGTATCCATCCTCCATTGACTTTCGAAGGTGTTCCATACGGATCTGTCATGGCTATAGACATAATACGAATAGATGCATGCGGTTGTATTATTGTAACAGAAGCGGTACGTTTTTGCAGATCCATGACAGATCCGCAAAAATGCTAATGGGAAAATAGCCTTACCCTGGGTTCACACCTGAGTGTTTCCCAAACGCGCGTCTAACGCGCGTTTTTGACGCGCGTTTTTGTAATAGTGAACGCGCGTTTGACGCGCGTTTGTGTCATTGACTGCAGTGTCCTATGGCCACAAACGCGCGTCAAAACCCCCCAAAGAAGCTCAAGTACTTGTTTGAGCGTCGGGCGTTTTACAGCGCGTTCATACGCGCTGTAAAACGCCCAGGTGTGAACCATTCCCATAGGGAAGCATTGGATTTCATGTCTTGAGCGTTTTACAGCGCGTTTGAACGCGCTGTAAAACGCTCAGGTGTGAACCCAGGGTTATGGTAGCTGTGGAAAATTGCCAGCTTCTTATTATTAGCTAGAAAGTCACAAAAGTCTCTCAGTGTTCATTGACCCTTTCCACAGTGCTGTGCAAACACAGTGCAAATGTACAGGGTATATCACAGCAAACATATGCAATTACACAGTATTACCGTATTTTTCGCTTTATAAGACGCACCTGATGATAAGATGCACCTAGGTTTTAGAGGAGGAAAATAGGAAAAAATATTTTTAACCAAAAGGTGTGCTAAAATATTTAATAAAATTACAATAATAGTTTACACTGTTATGGGGGATTTAAGGATGACACGCTGTTATGAGGATATTTGGGAGATCATTGGATGACGCACTGTTATGTGACTCTAACCCCCCTCATCTTTTAGAATACACCCATGTACTGCAGTACATTGGTCTATTCTTAAAGATGAGGGGGTTATAGTCACATTTAATATTAGCACTGTCCAGAGAATATAATGTAATTGGCCTGTGTTTATATAAAAAATGACTATAACCCTCCTCATTCATAAGAATGCATCTATTTACTGCAGTACATGGGTGTATTCTTAAGGATGAGGGGGGTTATAGTCACATTTAATATTAATACTGTCCAGGGACTGTAATGTAATTGGCCTGTGTTTATATTAAATGTGACTATAACCCCCCTCATCCATAAGAATGCATCTGTTTACTGCAGTACATGGGTGTATTCTTAAGGATGAGGGGGGTTATAGTCACATTTAATATCAATACTGTCCAGAGACTGTAATGTAATTGACATGTTTTTATATTAAATGTGACTTTTACCCCCCTCATCCTTAAAAATCACCCATGTAATGCAGTACATGGGTGCATTTTTATGGATGAGGGGGGTTATAGTCCTATTTAACACACAGTTGGGTGTGTTTTTTTCTGGAATCCTCCAATCTTAGAGGGAGAAGTGTTCAGGATGCGGGGCTTGCCTGAAAGTTGTGGGTTCCCGATGCTGAGGGTCAGTGTCTGGCGGGCAGTGTCGAGGGTCACTGGAGAGGAGGCAGCAGCGGATGAGTGACGGGATCCGGGGCTGCGGGCACTGGTGAGGGCGAGCAGAAGGTGAGCACCGGGAGGGGAGAAGTCCAGGAGAGTTAGAAAAGTGCTGGAACACAGGGTCCAGTCTGCTCATGGCTGGAGGGACTGGAGGGAGGGGGTAAGCTATTGGTGGAGGCGGCAGTTTCCTCTGGCGCACACCACCAATCAGAACTGCTCTCCTCCCCCTTCCTCTTCTATGAAACGGACCCAGGCAGCAGCAGCTGCGTACTATGGCTGGCGCATTTAGCTTCAATAAATGCTTAACTGCCGCCTCCCGCCCCACACTTAAATCGTAGGAGCAGGCAAATAAAAGCTCCTGCAATCCCGTAATACTTCCGGCCTGCTTTATTTTCTACAGATTCGCTTTATAAGACGCAGACACTTTTCCCCCCACTTTGGGGTGGAAAAAATGTGTGTCTTATAAAGCGAAAAATACGGTAAATAGTATAAGTCAGTGCAAGTTAACCCTTTGCATAGGGGGAACAGGGGAAAATGTCCACAAATGTCCAGACTTCAAAGTATCCCTGCTCCAGGGCACTACAAGTGCACGGTGCAAGGTATGATGCAGGAGGCAGCAAACCAGGCCTGAGTTAGAAGAAAAATGTCTCTCTTTACTGTAGTGCAAAATGGAAGTTGTAGTACATCCAATGATAACGGTCATAATTCTAACTGAACACAGTGAAATTCTCTCCCAGAGAGCAGGGTATGGATTTAGGCAAGGATGGGCACTCTTTCCTCTCTAGCTTGCCAAAGTCTGTCTTAGTACTTTTGCAATTATACACAGCAGCGTTTAGGCTGAATGAAATGACTAGGCGGGTCATGTGTAGGGTGTCTTAACTGTAATCCCTCCATGGCAGTAAAGTCTTTATTGCCCTCAATGGCAGTTACCTTACTGATTTATTATTTTATCTCGGCCATGCAGATTCCAAGTTCTCCTTACTCTCTCTTTTTTTTGCTGCAGATCTTACAGAGATCTAATAGTAACTTTCATGGGCCTGAGAAGAAGGGGCACATGGCACAGCTTCCTTCCCCTCTGAGCTCTCCCCTCAGAATCTGTTGGAAACTCTAGAGCTAGTTGTGGAGCCAGCCACCACCTAGCAGCCTCCTGCAAAGTGCTGTATCAGAGTTAGTCAACTCCGTTACTACCGTACAGCACTATGCTGGGAGTATGCAAAGCATTACAATGGATAACATAACCATAACATGATAATACCATAAGTCTTTTACATAAGGGGCAACAACATGTACCCTTCTTATTTGTGCTCATTGGGTTAGAGAAGGGCCTGAAAATATATGTAAGATGTCATTTTTTTCTGTTTTCTCTACAGGGAGTTACAACCATGTGGCCGCCATACGAGGCTGCGCCACTAAAGACATGTGTCAATACCGCACAGAAAACATAACATCAAAGACCATGCAGACCATCCAGCTGAGAACCAGTTTCACATGCTCGGATGACAGTGACAGCGTCCACAACAGTTTACTATTGCTGGTCCTTACTGCCACTATGTTCTCCAAGTTTACAACAGCCATGTGATGTCCACCTGTAAAATAGCTTTCTGTACCAAGAAAAACTGTGCAAAAAAGTGTAATTTTACAAATGCTTCGCTTTACTGATTACTAGTATTTATATAAATTATTCTTCATACATATACAAAGCTAATAAATAAAATCTACTGTGTAGTGTATTATGGGAGCTCACAAGAGAGACCGGTAAGGATAAGGAAGTGTCTGGATAAGCCTGGGAAAAAAGTGACATTCCTTTTGTGTCCGATTCGTCAAATTTAAAAAAAAAAATTGATTCGGGATTCTACTTGAATAAAATCTGCTCCAATTGGCCTGCAAATTGGTATATGACACTACGAGGCCTCCTAGGAGAGTGACACTGACATACAGTGGGTTAACACATGGGTGATGGATGTAGATGGTGTTTAAACACACACTGTGTTATGGGAAAAAATATTGGCTTGCTGGGACCAAGAGTTCAAAAATTAATGGGGGCAGATCCCTTCTGCACTTATCTTTAGAACGGTGCACCGCCATCCTCCATTCATTGCTGAAAATAACCAAGCGGCTTACTCGGCAGTCCCATTGAAATGAATGGGAAGCAAATTTCACAAGTACGGCAACCGCACCGCTCCATTCACTTCTAGGGGGTGACAGAAATAGCCAATCCAGCATTTTCAGTGCTCCCATAGGAATGAATAGAGGGCGGCATCTGCCCCCCGTCAATTTATGGGCTCTGTTCTAAAGATAGGTGTGGGTACGCAGCACTTTACAGACATTAGCCTCAAGCTGTCCCCAATGGGGCACACAATCTAAGTCCCCTATCAGTATGTCTTTGGAGTGTGGGAGGAAACCGGAGAACTCGGAGGAAACCCACCCAAAAACAGTGAGGACATATAAACTCCATGCAGATGTTGTCATTGGTTGGTTTCAAACCTAGGACCCCAGCGGCAAGGTACCAGTGCTAAACCACAGAGCCACAGTGCTAAATGTAAATTATACCCCACGTGAACGCTGTAAAAAAAAAATATATATATACAGGGAGTGCAGAATTATTAGGCAAGTTGTATTTTTGAGGATTAATTTTATTATTGAACAACAACCATGTTCTCAATGAACCCAAAAAACTCATTAATATCAAAGCTGAATATTTTTGGAAGTAGTTTTTAGTTTGTTTTTAGTTTTAGCTATTTTAGGGGGATATCTGTGTGTGCAGGTGACTATTACTGTGCATAATTATTAGGCAACTTAACAAAAAACAAATATATACCCATTTCAATTATTTATTTTTACCAGTGAAACCAGTATTAAGGCTGGTTACAGCCTGTATTTGTGGGCGGGGCTGCTGGCTATATCTTTCCACGCGACCTCCCCCTGAGGACGGTCGCTTCATGCAGGCTTTCTCCGTTCCGCCCCGTCACTTCCGGTTTGCGGTCGCGTCACTTCCGGTTTGCGGTCGCGTTACTTCCGGGTGAGTCTCGGCTCCCTGGGCTGCCTCGGCTGGGGGCAGCGTTCGTCCATCGCCCGGCCGGGCTCGGCCGGTCTCTCTCTTCCCTCCAGCTCCGAGGGAGCCTCCTCTTGTCAGGTCTGTTTTGGTCCTCAGCAGGGTTCGGCGGGTCCGGCGCCTGCAGCGCTTCAGGTGGGGGCGCACTGTTCCGCTCGGCTCCCCCTGCGCCTCAGGTCTTCAGCGGTGTAGCAGAGCTGGAGTATGTTAAAAAAAAAAAAAAGAGCACACACTGCTCTGCTGCCCGTGTTCTATTTTCTAATGCTTTTGTTTTATCCAGCAGGTTCCTCAAATGTTATGTGGTTCCCTATATGCCATAGGCATGTTCCCAATGCCATCCCCATCTGACTCTCTTTGCCATGTCCATGACACCTGTCGTGCCGCCGCGTGCACCTCCGCATCCCTTGCGTATAGCCCTTAGTCAGGGTCGGCAGGACGGGTGGGGTCCGGCCTGCGGGTCTCCCCCGGGTCCCTCATCCCAGAAGCATCCTGTCCGGGCCCCCATGTTCCGGGCTTCTTGTGGTCGGATCGGCGTGCGTTCCAGCGTGGAACGCACGCCGATACCTGCTCCTACATCTGGGTCTCCTGCTCTCCCTGCGACTTGGGACGGGGGGCCCTGTTCCCCAGTCCACCCGTCCACATGGTCACCCCCCACCACAACTACAATCGTGGGTACAACAGGTTGGCCTCTGTGATTGATGGATATAAATGGCCGGAGGTAACTGACATGGAAGAGTGTGAACGCCCCTTCTCGGTCCATTAGTCACAAGAAGGCTAAATCGGCCTATAAAGCAAGCCATATTGGGATAAAAAATGTCCTGTACTGATAATAACGTTGCATTTTTTATTTATTTTTTTCATCCCGTCAGCACAGTAAGTAATTGAGTATTGAATAATACATTCATATTCTAGAAAAGGGTTTCTGATTCGGAGCCAAGAGTTTATTTCCTTAAAGATTTCCTTCTAAATGTTTTCTTTTAAATTCAACTGCTCTTGCGAATTCTACCTTTGTTCCGTGCTTGTGCATCACTCCATATGTTTTCCGCCCCGGGGCATTGGTTTATGGCACGGCAGCATGGTGCCGCCCTCCTGTGCACACAGGTCTGGCGGCTGTGTCTGCCGCCCTCCTGGGCGCATGCGTCTGGCACCATTGCAGTGCCGTCCTCGCATGCTCAGGTTTGGCACAAGCTGCCCCGCCGCCCTCCTGTGCACATGCGTGTGGCACCGCCGTGTTACACCTGGGTGCTGATTATTGCTTGTTGTCTATACTTGGGTCTGTTTTCCTTGCTTCTTATCTCGCTCGCCCAGGCTCATTCTGCCTCCGTCATCCTGGATCACCCAGGCCCGTTCTGCCTCTGTCATCCTGGATCACCCAGGCCCGTTCTGCCTCTGTCATCCTGGATCACCCAGGCTCGTTCTGCCTCCGTCATCCTGGATCACCCAGGCCCACGCTGCCTCTGTCATCCTTCCTCGCTCCCCGCCCGGTCCTCCGGTCCTGCATCTTTTTTCTCTTCCCTGCTCTCCTAAAGCAATGTTTAAGAATAATGACAATATTAAAGCTAATTGGTACAAGTTCTTCTTTAGTTCACCGGACCTGGGGGTATCTACAACTGTAATCAGGTATAATTGCATGTATTGTTCTCTATTTTTCATTTATTTTGCAGTACATTCCAGCCGAGAAGCCATGGTTAGCAGGCACGGGGCTGGCCGGCCTGTTTCTCCATTCCACCCTCCTGAGCACTTGGTTATGGCGCAGTGGTGTGATGCCACACTCCTGTGCACACGTGTGCGGCACCCCTATCTTATGCCACCCTCCTGGGCGCATTACACGGCTTAGCGGTGTTGTGCCACCCTCCATGCTCCGGTACCTGGCACAGCTGTCTCGTGCCGCCCTCCTGTGCACATGCGTGTGGCTCTGCCATGTTTTTTCGCCCTGCCACATGTATGGGGGAGGGCGCGATAACCCTTAAACGGGCCCTTCCTTTCTCAGGTGCAACGGCTGTTCCGGTTGTCTTATGTGCCATTTCGGGCTCGGGGCTGTCTTCATGAGCTTGTTGTCTTCATCTAGGTGCTGATAAATTTTTCCAAAATGAATAGGGCTGCAGTACCGTCTGATTTCCAGTCTTCCGGTTCGGCCAAGTTGCTGCTCAGCTTCCCGAATTTCTTCAGGTATCACGCACACGTCATTTTTGTCAGTTTTCCATGCTTCTTGTCTCACTCTCACACTTCATCTGTAGTCTCCCTGGATCACCCAGGCTCGTTCCGTCTCTGTCATCCTGGATCTCCCAGGTACACGCTGTCTCTGGCCCATGCTGCCTCTGTCATCCTGGATCGCCCAGGCCCACGCTGCCTCTGTCATCCTGGATCGCCCAGGCCCACGCTGCCTCTGTCACCCTGGATCGCCCAGGCCCACGCTGCCTCTGTCACCCTGGATCGCCCAGGCCCACGCTGCCTCTGTCACCCTGGATCGCCCAGGCCCACGCTGCCTCTGTCATCCTGGATCGCCCAGGCCCACGCTGCCTCTGTCATCCTGGATCGCCCAGGCCCACGCTGCCTCTGTCATCCTGGATCGCCCAGGCCCACGCTGCCTCTGTCATCCTGGATCGCCCAGGCCCACGCTGCCTCTGTCATCCTGGATCGCCCAGGCCCACGCTGCCTCTGTCATCCTGGATCGCCCAGGCCCACGCTGCCTCTGTCATCCTGGATCGCCCAGGCCCACGCTGCCTCTGTCATCCTCGATCGCCCAGGCCCACGCTGCCTCTGTCATCCTCGATCGCCCAGGCCCACGCTGCCTCTGTCATCCTTCCTTGCTCCCTGTCCACGGCGCTCCGTTCCCCCATCTTCCTTCTCTTCCTGTCTCTCCTAAAGCGGTGTCTATTAAAATAATAAGAATAAAATCTAATTGGTACAAGTACTTCCTCAGTACACCGGACCTGGGGGCATCTCCAACTGTAATCAGGTAGAATTGCATGTATTGTTTTCTATTTTTCATTTATTTCACAGTGCATTTCAGCCAAGGAGCCTTGGTTGGCATCAGTTGGCAGGCACGGGGCTTGCCGGCCTGTTTTTCCATTCCGGTGGGAGTGGGCTGGTCCTGCTTCTGCTGGGGGGAGAGTCAAGTATGAAGACAGAGAAGGGAGGGAGCGTATGCCAGAGCTTCTATTCCTGGGAACAGAGAAAAAAAAAAAAAAAAAGTGTAGCTAACCCCATGAAGGTTGTCTTAGTAGTGGGGTTCAGTTGCCGTGCTATTTTCCGGTTTCCTAATGTACCATTTTGGGCACAATTTTCTTAAATCAAACACGGCTGCGGTTCTGTCTGATACTCAGTCCTCCCGATCAGCCAAGTAGCCGCTCATCAGCTTCCCAAACTCTTCAGGTATCATGCATACCTCTTCTGTCTGTCTTCCCTGCTTCTTGACACACTCTCACGTCATCCGAAGTCCCCTGGCGGGTCCGCCCAGGCTCGCTCTACCCCTGTCATCCAGGATCGCCCTGGCCCGTTCTGTCGTCCTGGGTCGCCCAGGCTCGCTCTGTCTCTGCCATCCTGGATCGCCCAGGCTCGCTCTGTCTCTGCCATCCTGGATCGCCCAGGCTCGCTCTGCTTCTGTCATCGTGGTTCGCCCAGGCTCGCTCAGCTCCTGTCATCCTGGATCGCCCAGGCTCGCTCAGCTCTTATCATCCTGGATCGCCCAGGCTCGCTCTGCTCCTGTCATCCTGGATCGCCCAGGTTCGCTCCGCCTCTGTTATTCTGGATCGCCCAGGCTCGCTCTGTCTCTGCCATCCTGGATCGCCCAGGCTCGCCCTGCTCCTGTCACCCTGGATCGCCCAGGCTCGCTCTGCCCTTGTCATCCTGGATCGCCCAGGCTCGCTCTGCTCCTGTCTTCCTGGATCGCCCAGGCTCGCTCTGCTCCTGTCTTCCTGGATCGCCCAGGCTCGCTCTGCTCCTGTCTTCCTGGATCGCCCAGGCTCGCTCTGCTCCTGTCATCCTGGATCGCCCAGGCTCGCTCTGCTCCTGTCATCCTGGATCGCCCAGGCTCGCTCTGCTCCTGTCATCCTGGATCGCCCAGGCTCGCTCTGCTCCTGTCATCCTGGATCGCCCAGGCTCGCTCTGCTCCTGTCATCCTGGATCGCCCAGGCTCGCTCTGCTCCTGTCATCCTGGATCGCCCAGGCTCGCTCTGCTCCTGTCATCCTGGCTCGCCCAGGCTCGCTCTGCTCCTGTCATCCTGGCTCGCCCAGGCTCGCGCTGCTCCTGTCATCCTGGCTCGCCCAGGCTCGCGCTGCTCCTGTCATCCTGGCTCGCCCAGGCTCGCGCTGCTCCTGTCATCCTGGCTCGCCCAGGCTCGCGCTGCTCCTGTCATCCTGGCTCGCCCAGGCTCGCGCTGCTCCTGTCATCCTGGCTCGCCCAGGCTCGCTCTGCTCCTGTCATCCTGGCTCGCCCAGGCTCGCTCTGCTCCTGTCATCCTGGATCGCCCAGGCTCGCCCTGTCTGTCATTCGGCATCGCCCAAGCTCACTCTGCCTCTCTCATCCTGGATTGCCCAGGCCCACGTTGCCTCTCTCATCCTGGATCGCCCAAGCTTGCCCTTCCGCTGTCATCCTGGACCGTCACTTTACCAACTACCCAGTGCCTTCCCGGCTCGCTCAGGTCATTTAACAGCCCAGCTCCTGCCTGAATCACTCTGGCCCATGTTACTTCCCGTGTCGGTCGGTCCAATTAACTATTTCCCTCCTACAGCGTGGGTAGTCTTTTTGCCCACTTATTCAGGCCTACCCCGCACTGGCTCCGGGCACAGTTCAGCCAGATGGATCATGGAGGGTGATAGGCATCCCTCCCGACTCCACGCCAATGTACACCTCAGCCCCTGCCACAAGTATTAAGGCTGGTTACAGCCTGTATTTGTGGGCGGGGCTGCTGGCTATATCTTTCCACGCGACCTCCCCCTGAGGACGGTCGCTTCATGCCCCACCCTCCCGACCCTTCTTTCTTTCTTTCATTTCACTCTCTTGGGTGGCCCACTTATTCAGGCCTACCCCGCACTGGCTCCGGGCACAGTTCAGCCAGATGGATCATGGAGGGTGATAGGCATCCCTCCCGACTCCACGCCAATGTACACCTCAGCCCCTGCCACAAATATAACATCTCAACATTCACAAATATAAATTTCTGACATTCAAAAACAAAACAAAAACAAATCAGTGACCAATATAGCCACCTTTCTTTGCAAGGACACTCAAAAGCCTGCCATCCATGGATTCTGTCAGTGTTTTGATCTGTTCACCATCAACATTGCGTGCAGCAGCAACCACAGCCTCCCAGACACTGTTCAGAGAAGTGTACTGTTTTCCCTCCTTGTAAATCTCACATTTGATGATGGACCACAGGTTCTCAATGGGGTTCAGATCAGGTGAACAAGGAGGCCATGTCATTAGATTTTCTTCTTTTATACCCTTTCTTGCCAGCCACGCTGTGGAGTACCTGGACGCGTGTGATGGAGCATTGTCCTGCATGAAAATCATGGTTTTTCTTGAAGGATGCAGACTTCTTCCTGTACCACTGCTTGAAGAAGGTGTCTTCCAGAAACTGGCAGTAGGACTGGGAGTTGAGCTTGACTCCATCCTCAACCCGAAAAGGCCCCACAAGCTCATCTTTGATGATACCAGCCCAAACCAGTACTCCACCTCCACCTTGCTGGCGTCTGAGTCGGACTGGAGCTCTCTGCCCTTTACCAATCCAGCCACGGGCCCATCAAGACTCACTCTCATTTCATCAGTCCATAAAACCTTAGAAAAATCAGTCTTGAGATATTTCTTGGCCCAGTCTTGACGTTTCAGCTTGTGTGTCTTGTTCAGTGGTGGTCGTCTTTCAGCCTTTCTTACCTTGGCCATGTCTCTGAGTATTGCACACCTTGTGCTTTTGGGCACTCCAGTGATGTTGCAGCTCTGAAATATGGCCAAACTGGTGGCAAGTGGCATCTTGGCAGCTGCACGCTTGACTTTTCTCAGTTCATGGGCAGTTATTTTGCGCCTTGGTTTTTCCACACGCTTCTTGCGACCCTGTTGACTATTTTGAATGAAACGCTTGATTGTTCGATGATCGCGCTTCAGAAGCTTTGCAATTTTAAGAGTGCTGCATCCCTCTGCAAGATATCTCACTATTTTTGACTTTTCTGAGCCTGTCAAGTCCTTCTTTTGACCCATTTTGCCAAAGGAAAGGAAGTTGCCTAATAATTATGCACACCTGATATAGGGTGTTGATGTCATTAGACCACACCCCTTCTCATTACAGAGATGCACATCACCTAATATGCTTAATTGGTAGTAGGCTTTCGAGCCTATACAGCTTGGAGTAAGACAACATGCATAAAGAGGATGATGTGGTCAAAATACTCATTTGCCTAATAATTCTGCACTCCCTGTATGAAAAATGACAGAATTGCTAGTTTATACATCATGAGGGTGGGTTTAAACTAGCTTTAGGGATTCCGTTATTGCTTTCCCTTATAACATGGTTATAACGGAAAATAACGGAATCCATAAGACGGAAGGTCGGACTTGTATTATGACAGGATGCAAAATGGAAGCCTTTAAAAGGCATTCCGTTTGCTTTCCGTCCTAATAATGGTCTATGGGAATCAAAACGGATCCGTCTGGGTCCTGTTATGCAAGACGGAAAACAAAGTCCTGTCGACAGGACTTTATTTTCCATCTTGCATAACAGGAACCAGACGGATCCGTTATGCTTTCCCATAGACTTCTATTAGGACGGAAAGCAAACGGAACGCCTTTTAAAGACTTCCGTTTTGTATTCTGTCTGGGCATTCCGTTATTTTCCGTTATAACCATGTTATAACGGAAAGCCATAACGGAATCCCTAACACTAGTGTGAACCCACCCTAACAAGTGATCAAAAAGCGTCATTTACTCCAAAATGATACTAATGAAAACTATAAGTCATCCTGCAAAAATCAAGCCCTCAAACATCACCACAGATAGAAAAATAAAAAAGTTATGGGTCTTGGGAAGGGGCGATGCACAAATATTTAATTCTTTTTAAGAAAAAGGGTTTTATTGAACAATATTCGTAAACAGAAAAAAAACTATTTGTATTTGGTATCGCTGTAATCGTACTGACTGAAAGAATAAAAATATTATGTTATTTATACCGAAAAATGAACGACGTAAAGTTTATAACATAAAAACTCATGATATGATATTTTAACATGGTGGCTCACCTCCCTTCTCCACTATGTATAAGCTGCTCTGACTGTAAGGTTCACCCCGTTCACATAATATCAAATTGATTTATAACAGTAGACAGGCACACTTTATTTGGAGGAAATTATTAATTAATCATATGTATAAAATATATATAAAATATAGACAGATAATATATAAAAAAACAAGTTGTTTTGTAAAATATATGAATTGCAATTCATAAATTATATTCTACAGAGAGAGGCTACTTATTTCTCTTCACTTCCCTCTGTATGCCAAATTGTTGAAGGGAATAACTGAAGGACCTGGAGTATTTGTGTTCTTGTGATGGGAGTATTTTTCATCAATTATTACCCATATACATTCATGTATCAACCTCGTGTCTTTATATTTTGCTCCGATATATATTCAGCTCCTGTATCAATTCCTGATTAAGCAAACCGTTCTCTTAGGGTACTTTCACACTAGCGTTTTTCTTTTCCGGCATAGAGTTCCGTCCTATGGTCTCTATACCGGAAAAGAACTGATCAGTTTTATCCCCATGCATTCTGAATGGAGAGCATTCTGTTCAGGACGCATCAGGATGTCTTCAGTTCTGCCTTTTTGACTGATCAGGACAGAGATAATACCGCAGCATGCTACGGTTTTATCTCCGGCCCAAAAAATTTAACACTTGCCTGAGTGCCGGATACAGCATCCAAAGGAATGAATTAGTGCCGGATCCGGCATTCAAAATACCGGAATGCCGGATCCGTCCTTCCTGCGCAGACCGAAAAAAAGGTGAAAAATAAAATGCCGGATCCGTGTTTCTGGATGACACTGGAAAGACGGATCCGGCATTTCAATGCATTTGTAAGATGGCTCAGGATCCTAATCAGTCTTACAAATGCCATCAGTTAGCATACGTTTTCCGGCGACGGAACTGCTTGACGGATCACTCTGCCGCAACTGTGAAAGTACCGTTAGTTGAGTTGTAACAGTTTGTGTCGATCTGTTTACATTATTATATTGCAGTAATGACGCTCAGTCGTTTTTACTCACTGTGAGCCGATCAGGGGGCTGTCAGAAAAAACGCACGGAAATCGCAATGCTTTTTTTGGAAGTAAAACTGAAGAAATACCATCTAGATAAACTATTGAGGCTGGGAATGGGATTGGAGAAAGACTATTCTTTGAAATCTCCTTCTAAATACAGGGATTTTATATCAATTATATATCATTTGGTGGGAACTGTAAGAGTGGGTATAAAAGTGGGACGGGTCACGATGTATTCATGGCCACTGAGGAAGGAGTCCATAGAACTCCGAAATCCGTTTGGTACAAAAAGATGCATGGAAATCAGAACCCACCACAAAGAACCCACTGGATCTAAGGACGAAACTAGATCCACTTTTTTATGAAGCGCTTCATATGAGAGAACTATCCTGGGAACCCAGTATATCCCAATACACATGCTGATCGAGATTCCACTAACACGTGCAAAGGCTGTTTCCTCACGGCAGCAATAACGGCAGCTGCCACTTCTGAGGGGACCGTCATCTCACCGCCAATTACCTTACCACCGTGCAACGTGAAACGCAGAGGTCCGGAGGCTTCCACACAGGCGGATTACTTACTTACATAAGTGAACGGCGGCTTACCACCTTGAGGGTAGTACCACCTTGCTGCCCACTGCCTCACCCCTGCATTGTGTATATCTGAAGGTAACGCTACCTGTCTGAGCACCTTCATACTACTTATCATCATATGGAGCCCACTGATCGGCTAACAGTGAGTGAAAACGACTGAGCCTCACTATTGCAATATGAAATTGTAAACAGATCGACACAAACTGTTACAAACCAACTAAGAGAACGGTTTGCTTAATCAGGAATTGATGCAGGAGCTGAATCTATCGGAGCAAAATATAAAGACACGAGGTTGTTACATGAATGTACAGTATATGGGTAATTGATGAAAAATACGCCCATCACAAGAACACAAATACTCAAGGTTTCTTCTACTTATGTCCTTCAGTTATTCCCTTCAACAATTTGACATACAGTTAGGTTCATATATATTTGGACAGAGACAACATTTTTCTAATTTTTGCCCTGTACATTACCACAATGGATTTTGAACAAAACAATTCCGATGCAGAAGTTCAGATTTTCAGCTTTAATTCAGTCGGTTGAACAAAATGATGGCATAAAAATGTGAGGAACATTTTTTAAACTCAATCTCTTCATTGCTGGGGCTCAAAAGTAATTGGACAAATTAAATAATTGAAAATAAAATGTTAATTTCTAATACTTGGTTGAAAACCCTTTGTTGGCAATGACTGCCTGAAGTCTTGAGCTCATGGACATCACCAGATGCTTTGTTTCCTCCTTTTTAGTGCTCGGCCTTTACTGCAGCAGTTTTCAGTTGCGGTTTGTTTGTGGCCTTTCTGTCTGAAGTTTAGTCTTTAACAAGTGAGATGCTCTATTGGGTTCAGATCCGGTGACTGACTTGGGCGTTCAGGAATATTCCACTTCTTTGCTTTAATAAACTCTTGGGTTGCTTTGGCTTCATGTTTTGGGTCATTGTCTGTCTGTATTATAAAACTCTGACCAATCAGTTTGGGCGCATTGTGATGGACTTGAGCGCACAGTATGTCTATGAAAACCCCAGAATTCATCCGGCTGCTTCTGTCCTGTCACATCATCAATAAACATGAGGGCCCCGGGGCCACAGGCAGCCATGCATGCCCAAGCATCACACTGCATTCGCCGTGTTCTACAGATGATGTGGTATGCTTTGGATCATGAGCTGTACCATGCCTTCGTCATACTTTTTTCTTTCCATCATTCTGGTAGAGGTTGATCTTGGTTTCATCTATCCAAATAATGTTCTTCGAGAAGGCTGCTGGTTTTTTAAGATGTTTTTTTTTTTTTTTTTAGCAAAGTCCAATCTAGCCTTCTTATTCTGGAGGCTGATGAGTGGCTTGCACTGTGCAGTGAACCCTCTGTACTTGCTTTCAGGCAGTCTTCTCTTTATGGTAGATTTGGATATTGATATGCCTATATCCCGGAGAGTGTTGTCTACTTGGTCGGCTGTTATGAAGGGGCTTCTCTTCACCATAGTAATTATTCTGTGATCATCCACCACTGTTGTCTTCCGTGGGCGTCCAGGTCTTTTTGCATTGTTGAGGTCACCAGAGCTTTCTTTCTCAGGATGTACCAAACTGTAGATTTTGCCACTCCTAATAGTGTAGCAATTTCTCGGATGGGTTTTTTCTGTTTTCGCAGATGAAGGATGGCTTGTTTCACCTGCATGGAGAGCTCCTTTGACCGCATGTTTACTTCTCAGCAAAATCTTCAAAATGCAAGCACCACACCTCAAATCAACTCCAGGCCTTTTATGTGCTTAATTGAGAATGAAATAATGAAGGAATTGCCCACACCTGCCCATCCAGCCTTCGAGTCGATTGTCCAATTACTTTTGGTCCCTTTAAAAACAGGGTGCCACAGGTAAAGGAGCTGAAACCCTTCATCCAATTTTAATGTGGATACCCTCAAATGAAAGCTAAAAGTCTGGACTTTTATAGGTCATGTCCATTATATAACTAAAACTTTAATATATGTTTTAGAAAAACAGGCAATAAAAACAAAATTTTTGTCCGTGTCCAAATATATATGGACCTAACTGTACAGAGGGAAGTGAAGAGAAATAAGTAGCCTTTCTCTGTATAATATAATTTATGAATTGAAATTCATATATTTTACACAACTTATATAGAATAGAGAGGGCTCACCTATTAATCAAGAGTGGTATGGGTGCTCCAACAAAGAGGATTCACCCAATCCTCTAGAAATATTGAGAACAAGATAGAAGAGTAGTAGGGCACACCAATATTTGGTTCCACACGGATACTTAATTTAACTATATTTATTAATCATGATATACAATATTAAGAAAATGAACAAGTTAAAATACACTCTAAAAATTAATGGAATTAATAAGATATTAAATACATTACTAAACATTAATAAATAATAATAATAATTAATAATATATTACTAAACATTAATAAATAATAACTTGTTCATTTACTTAATATTGTATATCATGATTAATAAATATTGTTAAATTAAGTATCCGTGTGAAAACAAATATTGGTGTGCCCTACTACTCTTCTATCTTGTTCTCAATATTTTACACAACTTGTTTTTTATATATTATCTGTGTATATTTTTTATTTTTTTATTTTTTCCCTTCTTTTATATTTTTTATATTTTATACATATGAATATGATGAATTAATAAATGAAATATTTGAATGACAAGGATAAGGTCTCTCTGGATTCCTGCAAATGAAGTGTGCCTGTCTACAGTTATAAAACATAAAAACTCAGTGGCGGTATTGCTGTTTTTCCCTCCCAGAAAGAGTTAATAAAATGTAATCAGAAAGTTATGTGTACCCCAAAATGGCACCATTAAAAACTACAATTTGTAACGCATAAAAACATGCCCTCATAAAGCTATATAGACAGAAACATAAAAAAGTTATAGCTCTTGGAATGCGATGATGAAAGAGGAAGAAAAACTCTTGGTCAGTAAGGGCCAAAATAGGCCGGTCACTAAGGGGTTAATGGGCCTCAGCCAGAGGTGTGGGAAAATCCTCATGGGTCCATGGCTGATTCAT
Organism: Bufo gargarizans; assembly: GCF_014858855.1. Lineage (NCBI taxonomy): Eukaryota > Metazoa > Chordata > Amphibia > Anura > Bufonidae > Bufo > Bufo gargarizans. The sequence continues at coordinate 685,236,226 of NC_058081.1, read as the reverse complement.
ATTGCCAAAAGTGATGTTTCATATAATGGCGGAGGACACCTTTGTCTATTTGTGTGAGACGACGCCACCTGCCATGCTGAAAACCCTCTCCGAGATGATACTGGAGACTGGACAAGACAGCATAGTGAGGGCAAACTGGGCCAGTCCTAGCCACTGTTCCAATCTGCCTCCCCAAAAGTCCATGGGGTCAGGGAATACTGTATGTGACGGGGAAAGGCCATATTTAGGCTACTTTCACACTAGCGTTCGGCTGTCCGCTCGTGAGCTCCGTTTGAAGGGGCTCACGAGCGGACCCGAACGCAGCCGTCCAGCCCTGATGCAGTCTGAATGGAGCGGATCCGCTCAGACTGCATCAGTCTGGCGGCGTTCAGCCTCCGCTCCGCTCGCCTCCGCACGGACAGGCGGACAGCTGAACGCTGCTTGCAGCGTTCGGGTGTCCGCCTGGCCGTGCGGAGGCGTGCGGATCCGTGCGGATCCGTCCAGACTTACAATGTAAGTCAATGGGGACGGATCCGTTTGAAGATGCCACAATATGGCTCAATCTTCAGGCGGATCCGTCCCCCATTGACTTTACATTGAAAGTCTGGACGGATCCGTACGAGGCTATTTTCACACTTAGCTGTTTTTATGCTAAAATAATGCAGACGGATCCGTACTGAACGGAGCCTCCGTCTGCATTATTATGATCGGATCCGTTCAGAACGGATCCGATCGAACGCTAGTGTGAAAGTAGCCTTAGAAAACTAGACATTTTTAAACCATTTTTTTATTATACAAAAAAAAGGGCAGCGGGGCAGAAGTACAACTATCACACAACAAATTACATTTTGGTGAAGGTGCAGAACTGCTCCACGTTTTGATAATAACAATGACAATTTTACAGTCTGGCAAAAAGTACAACTGATGGCATAAGAAGAATTACATTTTTGAAAATAATTACATTTTGTTGAAGGTGCAGAAGTGCCCTACTATGGACACCTGGCCAAAAGTCAGATGGATGGGATATGACAAAAACTGAGGCTGAGGGAATACAGAAGAATTAAATTTTTGAAAATAATTCAGCTTTGGTGAAGCAGTGGAATTGCATCAAAATTGCCACAACTAAGTGGTACAGCAACAACTGCACCACCACCAGCAGCTTGGCCAAGAGGCAGTTCAGCATGCTTTTATGAAAGAAATTAAGCTGTTAACAAACATGAATTGTGCTAATTGTACTTAATTGTCAAGTATTCTCCCTTCTCTTGGGCTAATATAAATATGAAGAGCATGAATTTTTAAGTTGAATTAAGAAATATAGGGAGTCATTTACTTTTCTGAAATACTGCTAAATTAGATGCATCTCACCAAGCTCACTCCAGGTCTAAAATTGTGGGAGTGGTGTGGCATGGAAGGGGAAGCGCCGGTAGGCCCGTCTCATTCACCATTTTCTATACCTGTTTTAGGCTCGGAAAAAGGTCATAATGTAAGACCGCTCGGAAGCTGTCTTAAATTTAGAACTGGCGCTGGATGTGCCAAAGTTATGAAGAAGAGGCCTGCACCTCTTCATAACTTCGGCAGAACCACCGCCAGCTGTGGACCTTTATTAAGACCGATGTTTAAATCGTCAGTCTTAATAAATGTGCTCCATAGTCTGCCCCAAGCGGGGTGTAGTCCCATAGTTTAGGACTTGTCCTAAATTGCAGCGACACTTACAACTGGATTGCTAAACACACAGGGGGTCATTTATCAAACTGGTGTAAAGTAGCCCATAGCAACAAACCAGATTGCACCTTTCATTTTCTAAAGGAGCTGTCAAAAATGAAAGGAGGAATCTGTGGTTGCTGTAGGCAACTAAGCCAGTTCTACTTTACACCAGTTTGATAAATGACCCCAACAGAGCTGTTTTCTGGTCAAACATTACATTTAGTGTTGAGCGAGCATGCTCGGCCGAATACCAGTTCGGCTCGAGCATAGCTATGCTCGTCACATGGCGGTACTCGGCTGAGTACCGCATGTGCTTGTGTCTCCTCCCCGCACGTTTCGTAGCTGCTAAGCAGCCAATAAACATGCAGGTAAGTACTGCCCTCACTGTGATGCCAGTAGCCATGTTGGCTACTGGTATTACAGTGATTGGCTGTCCAGAACGCATCATCAGGTGCTATATAGCTCATTCATAGTCAGGGAGAGCTGAGCATTGGAAGGGACAGAGAGTGTAGGGAGTGTAATTGAATTAAAATGTAAGGACTATTGTGTGTGACAACAGCAATATATATTTTTAGTGCATCCTCCGCAAAATACTGTGTAATAGTCCGCTGCGGACAGTCAAATTATTTGCGCCACATCTCCTGTGTAAATTGTGCGCATCCCTAAAATATCAGTGACATCCAGTGCACTTTTTCCGCAGACGTTGTCCACTGCGGACAATTAAATTATCAGCGCCACATCTCCTGTTTAAAATGTGTGCATCCCTAAAATATCAGTGACATTTAGTGCACTTTTTCCGTAGACGGTGTCCGCTTCTGACAGTGACCTGATCAGGCCCACGACTGCTGTGTAAGGCTACTTTCACACTAGCGTTCGTCGGTCCGCTCGTGAGCTCCGTTTGAAGGGGCTCACGAGCGGACCCGAACGCAGCCGTCCAGCCCTGATGCAGTCTGAATGGAGCGGATCCGCTCAGACTGCATCAGTCTGGCGGCGTTCAGCCTCCGCTCCGCTCGCCTCCGCACGGACAGGCGGACACCCGAACGCTGCTTGCAGCGTTTGGGTGTCCGCCTGGCCGTGCGGAGGCGTGCGGATCCGTCCAGACTTACAATGTAAGTCAATGGGGACGGATCCGTTTGAAGATGCCACAATATGGCTCAATCTTCAGGCGGATCCGTCCCCCATTGACTTTACATTGAAAGTCTGGACGGATCCGTACGAGGCTATTTTCACACTTAGCTGTTATATGCTAAAATAATGCAGACGGATCCGTACTGAACGGAGCCTCCGTCTGCATTATTATGATCGGATCCGTTCTGAACGGATCCGATCGAACGCTAGTGTGAAAGTAGCCTAATGTGTGCGCTTCAAAAAAAATTTGGGGACATAAAATTTAATTTTTCAATAGACGGTGTCCACTGAGGAAAGGTTAACTGAGGAAAGGTTAATTATCCGCGCCACATCTCCTGTTTAAAGTGTGTGCACCTAATATCTGACATCCAGTGTCCTTTTTCTATAGATGGTGTCCGCTGCGGACAGTGACATTAGCTGCGCTACATCTCTTGTATAACGTTAGCGTATCCGAAATATCAGCAACATTCATTCAGTGCAATTTTTTATTAGCCGGTGGTAGCAGCGACATTACAAGCGCTTTTGGCCAGGGACGCTACATTTCCCTTATGGCACACTGGGTAAACATTGTGGAGGCCGGGAGCGAGTCGTACCCTGGGATGGCACTGGTGCTATCGACACCAAGGATTTCGTGCCCTACTTCCATCAGGATTTCCGCCGCCACCTACGTTACTGGCTGCCACCCCCCCTTCTCCTCCTCCACCTCCCCCTACACTTCCACCTCTTAATTATCATCTTGCAGCACCAGTCAGCCATCGGTCAGAAGCTGGATGCAGTGTAGCACTGCAGAGAAGAAGCGGCAACAGGCCGTGCTAAAACTTATTTGCCTAGGTGACAAACAGCACACCACCGCAGAGCTGTGGCAGGGGATAAGGGACCAGACTGAGCTGTGGCTCTCGTCCACAAAATTTTTAAAATGGTCAGCTTGGCAGCAGGCCCTCATCCACACAATTTTTAAAATGGTCAGCGCGGCAGGCGGCCCTCACCTACAATCAATTACAAGGTCAGCTCACCTCCTGATGACGACAGCAAAGTCTTGCCTGTTGGTACTCTGGAACATATGGCTGACTTCATATTAGGCTGCCTTTTCCGCGACCTGCACGGGATACGCATTTTAGACAACACGCATTACTGGTTGTTCACCCTATTCGACCCCCGCTACCAAGAGAACTTATCTCCAAGTCCTCTGGTGGAGAGGACAAGCAAAACGGTGCTATACCAGAAGGTCCCTGTGGAAAAATTGCTCCGCATTTTATAGGGCTGACATCGAAATGGATCGTCGACGTCACGGGGACGTGCAATCAGGCAGAAGTTATCTAGAGCCAACAAAGTGGCAGCAGGCCCTCGCCCATAATGTTTTCACTGGCCATTGCATATCTGTGACATACAGTGTACTTTTTGCATAGACACTGCGAACAGTGACATTACCTGTGGTACCTCTCCTGTATAACGTTTCCTCATCCTACATACCAGTAACATTCCCTGTAATTTTGTAATACTTATACCAATAACAAGGCCTCTTAAGAGTCCTGTATTGTTATTTATCGTCACTACCTCCCCAAGTCGGAAGTGGGTAATTTGTGCGCCCCCCGCTTGCCTTCCGTGGATGTGGTAGCCGTTTCTCTGGCTCCCTCTCCAGAATCGAACACTGATTCCCCGTTACCTGTGGTCACCATGTTAGGAGCATAAAATAACATAAAAAGTTGATAGGGCAGACATCCAAATGGATCATCGACGTCACGGGAACGTGCGGTCAGGCTATCTAGAGTCAAAAAAGTGGCAGCAGGCCCTTGCCCATAATGTTTTCGCTGGTCATCTCACCTGCAGGCCCTCAACCATAATTTTTTCGATGGTCAGCTAAGCAGCAAGCACTCTCCCATAAGAATCTGGTCAAGACAATCCTCACCGCCGGGGGTCACGTAGCTAATTAGCACAGAGGAGTCTCGTTGGTTATCGGAATTAACCAAACAAATCGCTCCACCAACTCAGAAGGGCCATGCACCACCACCCACAGAATCGAGAAAGAGCTATAAATCTGTCAATCCTTTCCGTGTCTGGGCCAGGTGAGGTTTGCCGTGTTGAGTCAAATTAAAGGGCTTCTGTCACCCCACAAAAGTCATTTTATTTTTTTGGGCTACTTACATTCCTTATAGCGCGATATATGAGAATATAATGTTGTCACTTACTTTCATGCGGCCGTTTCTTGAGAAAACGAAGTTTTATAATATGCAAATCCGGTCTCTACCAGCAAGTAGGGCGTCTACTTGCTGGTAGCCGCCGCAGAAAACCGCCCCCTCGTCGTTTTGATTGACAGGGCCAGCCGTGATCTCCTCCTCCGGCCGGCCCTGTCAGTATTTCAAAAATCGTGTGCCTCTGTTCATTCGGCGCAGGCGCTCTGAGATGCGGAGGCTCGTCTCCTCAGAACTCCCTCAGTGCGCCTGCGCCGATGACGTCTTCTCTTTCGATGATGTCATCGGCGCAGGCGCACTGAGGGAGTTCTGAGGAGACGAGCCTCCTCATCTCAGAGCGCCTGCGCCGAATGAACAGAGGCGCGCGATTTTTTAAATACTGACAGGGCCGGCCGGAGGAGGAGATCACGGCTGGCCCTGTCAATCAAAACGACGAGGGGGCGGTTTTCTGCGGCGGCTACCAGCAAGTAGACGCCCTACTTGATGGTAGAGACCGGATTTGCATATTATAAAACTTTGTTTTCTCAAGAAACGGCCGCATGAAAGTAAGTGACAACATTATATTCTCATATATCACGCTATAAGGAATGTAACTAGCCCCAAAAAAAAAAAAGACTTTTGTGGGGTGACAGAAGCCCTTTAAGCTGCAGGCTCCACTCCTGGTGGTGCCCTTCCGTCAATTAGTTTAAGATTCAGCTTTGCAACCATACTCCCCTCGGAACCCAAAGACTTTGGTTTCCCGGAAGCTGCTCGGCGGGTCATGGGAATAACGCCACCGGATCGCCTGTCGGATCTTCTTCGAACCTCCGACTTTCGTTGTTGATTAATGAAAACATTCTTGGCAAATGCTTTCACTGTGGTTCGTCTTAGGCCGGTCCACGAATTTCATCCCTAGCGGCGCAATACAGATTCCACCCGCTGTCCTTCTTGATCATGGCCCAAGTTCCGAAAATCAACTAAATGTTTGACTGAACTTGCACTTTATATACAAGTTAATATACAGGAAAGAATGTTTCCTATCAATTTTTCCTCTAAAATCGATTTTTTTTTCTTTGGTTGTTTGCGTATTATTGTCAGTCTGTAAAAGTGGCATACTATTCTGACATTGTTCCCTGCAGCAACCTCTAAGTCCAAAATGCATCCAGACATCCTCCCCATGTTGTACTAGAACCATTTCGGTGGTGTTTCCATCAATTTCTGACATTTTCCTATGAACCAGGCACCCTACCCTCTTCAGAGCAGGGGGTACCTGGTTTAATGCTCGGGTTCTCCCGTTAACTTCCATTATACTCGGGTGCTCGGTCGAGCAGTTGAACATCCCGATGTGTTCAGCCCGAACCCGGTGCACTATGGTGCTCGACCAACACTAATTACATTATTAATAACTGATAACAAAGTGGAGCAGGAAGAATAGTCTGGGAGAACCAGTAACTAAGGACAATGACAAGGACACTATACTGTTTGTGGATGCCGCCTGACTGCCACAAAGAAGACTCAAAAAAGGAGGACAGACTTCATCCAATTGGTGGCCAATTCTATCCTCCCACTGCATCTGGTAACGCCGCCTTATATGTGCAGAACTGCACAACATTTTAAAAATGAGACAATTTTTAAGGATAACTGGCCACAAGTGGTAATACTATAAAAAATAATAAAATTTGAGTGAAAGCCCGGAAATTTACCACATTGACCACAACTAAGTGGTACAGCAGCAACTGCACTGCCAGTAACTTGGTCGAGCTAACTGCTGGTCGAAAATATTTTTCTCGTGGCCACACACTCTGTTATGGATATCTCATGATGAAGCAGAGGACAAGGAGAAGGAGGAGTCTGAGTAGGAGAAGAAGCAGCTGTTGATTACAAGGACACTGTTCTGCTTGGGGATGCAGGCTAGCTGCCACAAAGAAGGCCAGGAGAAGGAGGACAGACTTGTTCTGATTCAGAATGCTGGCAATTTCTATTTTCCCACAGGATCTGGTGATGCCGCATGTGTTGCAATAGAGCCCTGGCACCTATGTTTGCATTTGAATGCCCACAGCTTATTTTAATCCTGCAGATCTTGCAAATGCCTGTGGTTTTGTGTGTGGGCCTTGTTGAGAAAAAACACTATAAAGGATATATTTTCACAGAACTAGAGCTTGGCCTAAGTCTGGCACGTTTTGAGCCTGCCCCCACAGTATCAATGGCATTACCAGCTCCCGAGCTGACCACAAGAGAAGCAGGTTTGGCCCTTTCAGCAGGTTTTGGCTTTATGTTGCTTTCTTTCTTTATTGTGCTAAGGCCAGTACCCTTCTCCTTTGATGTCGCTTCCTCACCAGCACTCCGATCTGGTTCCCAGGTCCTGACCAACACACAACATTATAGTCCTTACAAATGCTGAGCGAATTGAAGCATCTGAAGTGGAATTCGATCTGAAGTTTAGAATTAATTTGAATCTACACAAATCTGAATTTCCTCACGCTTCGTGGTAATGAAAGTAAGAAGCCTGGGGACCATGATATGACCCATAATGCCATGCAGCCAGCCAATTCACAGATAGCCATCCCCTGTGATGTCACAGCCCTATGAAACCCTCATCCCGCATGGTCTCCACCATTTCACTGTGATCTGAGCTTAGGGAGAGACGTGACAAGAGCTTATGCGCTAGGGACAGTGTTACTAAAAACTGTTAATAGAAGCATATTGGATAGGGAGAGTGCGGGGACAGTGCAGGTTGAGTGTAATTGGCCTGTGCATCGTGTTGAACTGTTGCCACATTCCCAGTAAATTTGTTAGTTTATACATAGAATTACTGTGCTTCAGTATTAAAGGGCGGTCTAATATATCACTGCATTTATATTGTTCAACTGCTGCCACATTCTTAGTTAATCCGTCACTTTACTGATATAGTTACTATACACTATGGCCAAAAGACAGTTGCCTGGGCCCTCCAAAGGAGCAGACAGTGGCAAAAATGTAGCCAGCACAAGTGGCAGCAGAAGAAGTGGGATCAGTAGCAGCCACAGCAACAGGCCAGAGCTGGCACTATTTTTCCAGCAGTCTTGTTTTGAACAACAATCCAGCTGTACTGGAATGGTTGACTCGCTATTCAAGATCATCTCATCAGATACACACAGCCAGGAATCAGTGGGTTCCTCTGACACCACACTTAGTTGGCATGGCCCTGAACCTGCCTCTTGCTTTTCCTGCTCCTTCTGCCAGCAAGCAAGGATGAGCTTTGTGAGGACAGTCAGCAGTTACAAGCCAGCACCGACTCCTCTAGGCGTAAAACTACCAATGATAATATTCGCGTGGAATCACATGTTGCGAGAGGTCAGGGATGTGCGCAAGAGACAGGTGTTGGTGACACAAGTTATGACCAAACAGATGTAGATGATGTAGTGGATCACACAAGGGAGCCGGATGAAGAGGGGGATCATCATCAGGGGGTTTGGGTGGCAGTGTGCCCATGAGACAACAGGGTGAAAGCGTGCCTATGAAACAGCATGGTGGAAGCAGTGGGAGATCTTCAGCCAAATGCGGGAGTGGTACACCTTCCGCTACTGGGGAGACTACATGTGAGGAACACACTAGCAGTGCACGGGTTCATAAAAAACTGTGGCAGGCAGGCATCACGCATGGATGGAGGGAAAATGCCATACTCGCCAGTGTGGGGACTTTTCACCAAGTCAATGAGGGAAGATAGCAGAATGTGTAGGCAGTAGGTGAGGCGCAGCCAGGGTGTTACTGTTGGCACGATGGCCCTGCGTCATCATAAAGTGGCGTGGGAAAACCGTGCTGAACATGCCCCTGGCCAAGTTGCTGGTACTACAGTCCTTCCCTTTCCATGTAGTTGACTCTGCACCTTTCAGAGAACTTATGGGTTGTGCCCACTCATGGTGGAGAGTGCCAAGCCGTCATTATTTTTCCAAAAATGCTGTACCAGCTTCTGCACAAGTACGTTGAGCAGAAGGTGGGCCTCTCGGTGTATGGTACAGTTCACGCCAGCACTGACGTATGGAGTGCATGTCATCCACGGCCCACTAGGTAAATCTGGTTCAGGCCAAGGCACAGCAGCAACTTGGCCAGATGATGACAATGCTGCCTCCGCATTGTAAGGCTGGGATTTCGGCGCCGATGTCCTCCTTTGCCTCCTAATCCTGCACCTTGTTCTCATCCTCCACTCTAGGTACAGTTCACAGTGGTCCTCCAGCATATCACCTATGCAAAGCTAGGCATTATCACACAATTCTTCCCCTAGTCAGCCTGGGTGAACGGAGCCACCCCGGGGTGGAACCACTTGGCGTCATCAATAATCGAACACTGGCTGTCTCCTTATCAACTGGAGATAGGAAGCATGGTTACTGTTAATGGGAAGAACATTTTGTCTATGCTGCATCAGGAAGGGCTGACCCATGCGCCCTGCATGCCCCAAGTCTTTATCTTGTTGTTAACCGGTTTCTTAAATCTTCCACTGAAATGTAAGAGCTGTTAAAATGTCCAGGAAAGTGTGCATGCACTTCAGCCACTCTTATCGTGCAAAACAAGCCCTCCTTGAGCTGCAAAGGCAAAATGCTTTTCCCCAACATCGCCTGATATGTTACGTTTCCACCCGTTGGAACTCCACACTCCATATTTTACACCGCCTGTACAAGCAGAAGAAGGCGGTCAACAATTTCTTGTTGTAGAAGACATGTCTACTCCCCGGTGTACCTTCTTCATAAGCCAGTGGCAGCTTATGCACGTGCTGTTTGCTCAGGCCCTTTGAAGAGTCTACTTTGTCAGTTGGCAGAACTGCAGGATGAATTATGTTATTCCACTCCTTCAGGTCCTGGACAGGATGCTGACAAATCATAATGGCGAGGGGACAGAAGAGGTAGCACCTCCATTTGACAGCCATCTGAGCCCTGAGGAGGATGAACTGGTAGAGGAGGAGAACATAAACACCCAGGAATTTTATACACAACTAGGTGATTTATCTCCCCATACAACATGAGAGGAACAGGGGGAGCATGAGGAGCTGGAGGGCAACGACGGAGACAACTCAGATATCCCTGACAGACCATGGAGGTATGCAGTGGAGATGGAGGGGAGGCCCTCCAACTCACTTGCGCAAATGGCCAGTTGCATGATATCATGGCACACTGGCAGATTCTACAAAAGGGAGATGCCCGCTGTCAGCCTCTGAGTCATTCAGGGCAAGCCCGCCCCTCCCCCCCCACACACACATACATACACATTATCCCAGTGTCATGTAATCCTTCATCTTCCTCCTCCTTCCTATTTTTCCTGGCAATTCATCCAAAACAAATAAAAAAAGTTTCAGATATGTTTGGCAGACGATTTTTTGTGAAATTCGTAATGAATCTGATTTCTTTAAATTTATTTGCTCATCTTGCCTAGGACATTTTGCAAAAAAGTGGAGATGGTGAACCTGTAATTAAACTGCTTTATTATGACATACAGTCCTGATCAAAAGTTTAAGACCACTTGAAAAATGGCAAAAAAATCATATTTAGCATGGCTGGATCTTGACAAGGTTCCAAGTAGAGCTTCAACATGCAACAAGAAGAAATGGGAGTGAGACAAAACATTTTTTGAGTATTCAATTTAATGAAAACAACAAATAAACTGAAACAGGCTGTTTTTCAGCTGATCAAAAGTTTAGGACCACACCTCCAAAAAAACGAAACCCCCCCAAAACAGAAATCCAACTTCCAAACATGAACTCAGTAATGAGTAGCTCCGCCGTTATTATTTATCACTTCAAAAATTTGTTTCGGCATGCTTTATGCAAGTGTTTCCATGAGGTGAGTGGGAACATTTCTCCAAGTAGTGAAGACGGCCGCACAAAGGCCATCTACTGTCTGGAACAGTTGTTCATTTTTGTAAACTTCCCTTGCCATCCATCCCCAAAGGTTCTCAATTGGATTTAGATCAGGGGAACATGCAGGATGGGCCAAAAGAGTGATGTTATTCTCCTGGAAGAAGTCTCTTGTCCCTGCGGGCATTGTGTACTGTAGCATTGTCCTGTTGAAAAACCCAGTCGTTACCACACAGATGAGGGCCCTCAGTCATGAGGAATGCTCTCTGCAACTTCTGGACATAGCCAGCGGCCGTTTGACGCCCCTGCACTTCCTGAAGCTTCATTGTTCCACTGAAGGAAAAAGCACCCCAGACCATTATGGCACCCCCTCCACTGTGGCGCGTAGAAAACATCTCAGGTGGGATCTGCTTGTCATGCCAGTAACGTTGGAGACCATCAGGACCATCAAGGTTACATTTTTTCTCATCAGAGAATAAAACTTTCTTCCACCTTTGAATGTCCCATGTTTGGTGCTCTCTTGCAAAGTCCAAACGAGCAGTTCTGTGGCGTTCAAGGAGACGAGGCCTTTGAAGACGTTTTTTGTTTTTGAAGCCCTTCAGTCTCAGATGCCGTCTGATGGTTATGGGGCTGCAGTCAGCACCAGTAAGGGCCTTAAGTTGGGTCGAGGATCGTCCAGTGTCTTGACGGACAGCCAATTGGATACTCCGGCTCAGTGCTGATGAAATTTTTTTGGGTCTTCCACTTTTTTGTTCCATAACCCTCAGGATCATTTAAGAATTTAATAAAATCAAAATTACTGTCTTACTGCGTCCCACCTCAGCAGCGATGGCATGCTGTGAGAGACCCTGCTTATGCAGTTCAAGAACTCGACCACGTTCAAAAAGGGAGAGTTTTTTTGCCTTTGCCATCACAACGTGTGACTACCTGACAGAAAATGACAATGAATCCACATCTTTGCACAGATTTGGCCTTTTAAAAGCATGTGGTCCTAAACTTTTGATCAGCTGAAAAACAGCCTAATTCAGTTTATTCGTTGTTTTCATTAAATTGAATGCTCAACAAATGTTTTGTCTCACTCCCATTTCTTCTTGTTGCATGTTGAAGCTCTACTTGGAACCTTGTTAAGATCCAGCCATGCTAAATATGATTTTTTGCCATTTTTCAAGTGGTCTTAAACTTTTGATCAGGACTGTACAAAAACATCCATATGCAAACATTTGTAGGAAGTATAGTCGTCACCTAACCGTAATGGATCTAATAATGTAGAAGAAATGGTTTACACCAGGCACGTTCCAAATTCTCAAAAACTTGTAAGACTACTTCAGTAAAGACAAAGACATTGAACTAGTGGTTAAATAGCCATTGAGATGTGCTGTAAAGAGGTTCAAAAGCATAAGGAAATATCCATGCACTTAAAGAAAATGACAACCTAGTATTGCAGGCAACCAAACAAAGGCATCGTAGAACAACTTTCTGGATGGCACTGGGCAAGGTACGCGAGTTTGATTCAACATCTCATGACTTTCTTTGAAAATATAAATAATCTGTCATCTTTACGGACCCTATTGACCATATATGAGAGATGAGCGAATTTCTCAAAAATTTGATTAGGTCGGTTTGCCGAATTTTCCAAAAAGATTTGATTCCATACGAATTTATTTGTGGCAAATCTCATTAAAAAAAACTGCTATTTCCTGGCTGCAGAGAGACTGCATAGTGGTGTAGAACACTGTGCCTTGCAGTAACACGCATAGGGAGTCTGCTGTGGTAGTGAAACAATACTGTGAGTCAGTATGACACACAGATGACAGGCGTCACTCTTAGAATCACTGTACACTTCATGGGGCCAAAATACTTAAGTGTGAACTCAGCCTTACAGGTCAATGTTAGTGCCAGGTATAAAGAATCATGCAGAGACCCAAGATACTACTACAGCGTGAAAGAGTGCATTCCTTTTACACCATCGTCAGCTGATTCCACATAGATTTCTACAGAACCTGTTCTATTAAACGCTTATACAAGTAGAGCCCCCCGACATAGTGGAGAGGGTGTCAGCAGTACGTTTGTGTTGACGTCACTGATTATTTTGCCCTTCCTCTGATCTGTCAGAACAATAACCCCTTAAAAAACAGATCTAGTCTGTTGAGCATCTGCCTTCACTCGGTCAGCAGTTAGTCAGTAATCCATCAGTATTGCTGAAGCCAAAAAATTAAAATAAACAGGAGTGGATCCAAAACAGAGACAACTGAATAGAGTATTTGCATGTCTTCTGTGTTTTGTACCCACTCCTGCTTTTGGCTACCAAATCATAAGCCAATTCTGATGCAAAATAGGGACCAGGTCATACAGGCCTTACAGCTGCTACATAGACATGATCCGTTGTGTGTCTCATTTTTCCTATCTTGACAGATCAGTAGAAGGGTCAAATAAATGGTGATGTCATCCAGGCCAAAAAGACAAAATAGTGGTCCAGTCATGGAGTGGTGATGTAGCAGCAGACTGACACAGTGTTGAGGTGGCTGCAGCATGGGGAGATCACAGATTGGTGAGGTGGCAGCAGCATGAGGAGACCACAGAGTGGCCCAGTGACATATTGGTGAGGTGGCATCAGCATGAGGAGATCACAGAGTGGCCCAGTGACATAGTGGTGAGCTGGCAGCAGCATGAGGAGACCACGGAGTGGCCAAGTGACATAGTGGTGAGCTGGCAGCAGCATGAAGAGACCACAGAGTGGTGAGGTGGCAGCAGCATGAGGAGACCACAGAGTGGCCCAGTGACATATTGGTGAGGTGGCATCAGCATGAGGAGATCACAGAGTGGCCCAGTGACATAGTGGTGAGCTGGCAGCAGCATGAGGAGACCACGGAGTGGCCAAGTGACATAGTGGTGAGCTGGCAGCAGCATGAGGAGACTACAGAGTGGTGAGGTGGCAGCAGCATGAGGAGACCACAGAGTGGCCCAGTGACAGAGTGGTGAGGTTGCAGAAGCATGAGGGGACCACAGAATGGTGAGGTGGCAGCAGCATGAGTAGACCACAGAGTGGTGAGGTGGCAGCAGCATGAGGAGACCACAGAGTGGCCCAGTGACATAGTGGTGAGCTGGCAGCAGCAAGAGGAGACCACAGAGTGGCCCACTGACATAATGGGGATCTGGAAGCAGCATGAGGAAACCACAGAGTGGTAAGGTGGCAGCAGCATGAGGAGACCACAGAGTGGCCCAGTGACAGAGCGGTGAGGTGGAAGCAGCATGAGGAGACCACAGAGTAGCCCAGTGACATATTGGTGAGGTGGCAGCAGCATGAGGGGACCACAGAGTGGCACAGTGACAGAGTGGTCAGTTGACAGCAGCATGGGGAGACCACAGAGTGGTGAGGTGGCAGCAGCATAAGGAGACAACAGAGAAGCCCAGTGACATAGTAGTGAGTTGGCAGCAGCATGAGGAGACCACAGAGTGGCACAGTGACACAGTGAGGTGGGGGGGGCAATACTAGTACCAGCTAAAGATGGCAGTAGGAGCACCTGGCAGCAGGTGTTTGGCAGCAGGCGGATGGCAGCATCAGAATAGTAGCTGAAGCAGGTAGCCAGAAGAAACAGGTCTCTTTTGACAAAGTTTAAGTGTGGCACCATGGATGATCTAGTTTGATGCATCAGGCACTGGTGTGTGGAAATCCTGGCTGAAGAGTAGATACATAACCGCAGCACTTGAGAAAAACTCTGTGTAGTTGAAACATCACACAGTTGATGAATAAAACGCCACATTTTTTGAAGACAGTGAGTGCTGTGGTTATCTATCTACTCTTCAATTCGTCAGGGGCCTGTCGGGCTTGGGCTCAACACCACTAGTACCGCCACTATTGGGATTCATTTTGGTGAAGATTTGTGAGTAGTGCTGTCCCCTCTATTTCTATGAAATCCTGGCTGATCAACGCCTGATTCATCTTCACAAAGGTCAGTTTCTCCACATTTTGGGTGGACAGGCGAGTTCTCCTTGAGGTAACTATGGCCCCCGCAGCACTAAACACGCACTCTGATGCCACACTGTTGGCCGGGCAGGAAAGCTTGTCCAGGGCAAACTCAGCCGGTTGCGGCCACAAATTGAGTTTGGCTGCCCAGTAGTCCAGGGAATCTTTGATGTGGGGTGGGAGGGTGTACTCCAAGTATGCCACAACCTGCTGGTTAAGGATGTCTACCTGCTGCTGCTAGTGAGTAGTTTCTTCACTAGGCAGGTGAAGAAAACTGCTCATTAGCGACTCTGGGCTTAAGTTGCTGCTGAAGGAGCTGGTACTGCTCCTGCCCCCCCGCCCCCCTCCAGCAGCCATGGCAGTGGAGCGTGAGAGCAGATGGCCCACCCGGTCAGACCTGCGTGAGCATGGGCGATGGCACACATAAGCAGCGGCCAACTGACTACATAGGATGTCTCTATAGTAGTTCAGTTTGCCCTCCATCTCAGTGGGTGTAAAACAAGGCCCCCATTTTGGACAGATAGCGAAGGTGTAACATGGTGGAGAGCCAGTAGTCATTCATCTGCCAAATGGTAACAATTCGGCTGTCACTACGCAAGCAACTGAGCATGCATTGGGCCATTTGTGCAAGTGACTTGGAGGGACTTCCTGCCTCCATCTCCACTGCATACTGCCACAGTGTGTCTGGGTCATATGCCTCGTATTTCTCATCACCATGTAGCTCCTCCGGGTGCTCCTGCTCCTCCTCTTCTGTGTAGAAAAACCACCTATTTCTCTACGCATTGCTTGTACTCGAATGTCCTCTTCCTCCTCTAGTTCAGTCCCCACAGGGCTCATGTGGCCGTGAGATGTAGTCGCCCCGTCTCCTGTCCCCTGGCCAGCCAGATTTAGAAGCATGTGCTCCAGGATATGAATCAGTGGAATAACGTTATTCATCCCATATTCCTGGCGACTGACAAATACAGTGGCCTCCTCAAAGGGCCCGAGCAAACGGCAGGTGTCACGCATAAGTGGAAGTTACATAGGGGAGTACCTCTGTCCGCCTGTATCATCAAGAAATGGTTTATGGCCTTTCTCTGTTCATATAAATCAGTCCAACATATGGAAGGTGGAATTCAAACAGGTAAAAATGTCGCATATCAGCCTATAATTGGGGGACACCGTTCTGCCGCTGCAGCTCAAAAAGGCTGTGCTTTGCGGTGTACGAGTGGCTGAAGTGCATGCAAAGTTTCCTGGTCATTTTCAGGATGTCTTGCAGATGGGGGGAAGACTTTAGGTACTGCTTTACAACCAGATTGAACACGTGTGCAATGTAGGGCGCATGGCTCAGCCCTGCTTGACACAGGGGCAACACCATGTTCTTCCCGTTATCGGTCACCATGGTTCCGATTTTGAGTTGTCGAGGAGAAAGCCAGGATTCGATTCTTTGATGCAGGACATGGAGCAGTACCTCCTCTGTCTGACTCTGTTCACCAGGGGAAACTAGGTGCACATGCGGTATGCTGGAGGAGCACTGTGAATTGTCCCTGCCGTGAAGGCTGAGGACATGGTGGAGGATGAGGAGGCAGAGGCGAAGATTGTCGCAGGACCAATGGCGTGAAAACGTGGAGGCGGATGCGGCATCATCTGGCCAAGTTGCTGGTGTGGCTGGCAGGAACCACATTTGCTCAGTGGGCTGTAAAGAACATATATTGTCCTTGACCGTAGTTATAGCTCCACAAGTCGGCGCTGCAGTGCACTTTGGCAGACGCCGACAGGCTCAAGGACTGGCCCGCCTTCTGTTCTACATATGTGTGCAGGGGTGGTGCTGCCCTTATTACTGATATTTAAGGACTCTATACTGATAGAGAGTGTTCTACAGGATTGGCGCATAGCAAATGTGGTGTCAATATGCTAAAAAGGTTCAAAAATAGAGCCCGGAAACTATTGGCCTGTGAGTTTAACATCTGTCATGGGTAAACTGTTTGAAGGTTTTCTAAGAGATGCTATCTTGGAGTACCTCAATGAAAATAAGTGAATAACGCAATATCAGCATGGCTTCATGAGGGATCGGTCATGTCAAACTAATTTAATCAGTTTCTATGAGGAGGTAAGTTCTAGACTTGACCGCGGCGAATCAATTTATCTCGACTTATCCAAAGCATTTGACACTGTACCACATAAAAGGTTAGTATATAAAATTAGGATACTCTGACTGGGGGAAAATGTCTGTATGTGGGTAAGTAACTGGCTCAGTAATAGAAAACAGAGGGTGGTTATTAACGGTACACAATCAGATTGGGTCACTGTCACTAGTGGGGTACCTCAGGGGTCAGTATTGGGCCCTATTCTCTTCAATATATTTATTAATGATCTTGTAGAAGGCTTGCACAGTAAAATATCAATTTTTGCAGATGACACTAAACTGTGTTAAGTCATTTACAATTAAGAGGACAGTATACTGTATATATACTACAGAGGACAGTATATATATATATATATATATATATATATAGTGACACAGCAAGGGGTTTTGTCTGGGAAGGCAGGTATTTTCCTCCCAACATGTGCGGCTGGGCTGGCTTCCAGCCAGGTGCGGTCAAATACCGGACCAGAGTTTAAGTGCCGGTCCGGTTTTTGGCAGCACCTGGCTGTCCTTAAATAGGCAGCTTGGCTCAGCAGCTGAGTTTTTGTGTTGGGATCTGAGGTTTTATGCCAGACTAGAGGGCTGAGACCCATGGGAAGGGGTTACAGGCCCCCTAAAGCCTCCTGTGGAATACTGGAGGCAGAACTGCCAACAAGTTGTCTTGTGCAATATGAACTTTCCAATGTGTGTTAATTAACGCCAAAGACTGCAAAGTGAAATGTTGCTCTGTGCAAATTGAACTTTCCATTTGTGGGTGAATTAACACCAAAGACTTCAAAGTGACGTGTTGTTTTGTGCAACTGCTGCAAGTGTGAATAAACACTGAAGTTTGAGCTAAGAACTTGTATTTTGCCTCTGTACTGCATCCGCTCACCCTATCTACCAGAGCGAAACCCCACAATATATACATATATATATATATATATATATATATAAATATATAAATATATACAGTAAATATATATATATATATACACTGTAAGGGGTAGCTCTCTTTCACTGGGGTCACAACCGCACACTTCTTCACGGACACCAGGATTTAGGGGCCCAACTGTGCTTTATTGTGGCACACGGCATAAAGAAAAACATACAAAGCCAAAATAAAACACCTTGCCCATCTGGGCTCTACCTAAACACATAGGTTTCCCTGACTCACCTCTAAGCACCGCTTAGGGTCAGGGTCTCAGGCTTCAAGCCTTAGCAGGTTCCACTCATCAAGCGTCAGTCCACACAGGGAAGAGATCAGGCTTCGCATAGCCTTGTGGCCCCTCAGTCGTCCTGACTGAGACCACACACAGAGCCTCTGCTCTAGGTTCACAGACACTTCTCCATTCTCAGACTGACACCCTGGGAGGTGCTTTATGCTAATTACAGCAGGTCTCACCTGCGATCACCTTCCTGCTAGGGAAAAACCTTCCCCGGAGTAGGGGGTGGATAGGGAGGTTCCACTACCAAAACCTACCATCCCAATCCAAGTAAAATCCAGCCCTGAATAAATAAAGAAAATAGCTCCACCAACTATATTTAGTGAAGCCAGCATCATTCTGGATTTCACCCACCTCAGCCAGTTGAGGAACTTGGGAGAGATATACCCCCCCTTCCGGGACTTTCCCATGCATTTTATAGTTCAAATCGCCACAATACATATATATATATATATATATATATATATATATATGTATTGACAAAGGCCTCATTGAGCAGGCCGAAACGTTGCTGGGGAATTAATGTTTGGGGTCTTCACCCTTTCACGAAAATCTGGAAGTGCTGCCTCGTTTTTGGAAAGTATATATATATATATATACTACAGAGGACAGCATACTGCTACAGAGGGATCTGGATAGATTGGAGGCTTTGGAAGAGAAGTGGCAGATGAGATTTAACACTGACAAATGTAAAGTTATGCACATGGGAAGTAATAATGCAAGTCACCAGTACATACTAAATAGTAAAACATTGGGTAACACTGACATGGAAAAGGACCTAATTATCTCTGTGCATGAAAAACATTAAACTACTTGTATTTCTTTGATTTCCTCTTTTGATTGTAAGAAGACTTACACGCATGCACAGAGTCATTTTGGAAAACCAACGCCCTGACTTTAGAAAAAAAAAAAAAAAACAGTCTTCTGCTGTAGGTCTTGCAGTTGTTCTCATATAATCCTTCTGGAATCATGGACAACACTGTGCTCCTGCTTTCCCTCATCCTGTCCAGCCTGGTAGCTACAAGTAAGTTCTTCTTTATACAAGTACTTTATATTTGTTTATACCTAATTTAAAAAAGAAACATGGTAGTAAAAATTAAATGTGTAATCTAAATATAAATTACATTTTATTACCGATTTCATATGAATCCATTTGCTTTTAGCTTCCTGCACATGCTGTAGCGATGAAGTTGCTTTTGAGGAAAAGTTTGTTTCTAATTAACAGCTTTGAAGAAAAGCTATATGGAAAAAAACTAAGCAATATGTTTTACTTTACGTCATAAAATACTAACAACAACAAAAATGATCTGTATTTATTCTAAAGACCCCCGATTTCATTAACTTCTATGCTAGTTTTAGGCACATTTCTGAAATGTAACTGTTCTTGGATCCTTGCAGCTATAAAGTTCTGCTACCTAAGAAAAAAAAGAAAGATCTCCGTTCCATTTTTGTCTATGTGTTGGCAGAAAGTTTAGGAAAATCTGACACATTAGGATGCTCTCGGTTCTGCAGAGTTTCTTACTAGTTAACTCTTAGAGCTGCTCCCCCTTGTTCATGTTAAGCGGAGAGTGGAATGAATTTAGAAACCCTGGGAAGTAATTTTAGTAAGGAATGCTTTCTCCGCCACTGCCAGGACCCTATTTACAGTGCAGAGCAATCCATTAGTACATGTCGTTACAGTGTGTTTAGTGTGTGTACTTCTGTGTGTGGTGTACGTACGTACGTATGTGTGTGTAATGTGTATGTATGTGTGTATGTATGTGTCGTGTAAGTATGCTCCCTAGGCCTAGTGCAGTGAAAGAAGGCTTCACCCTTTGTTCCCTCGGGCACACCCTGACATTGGGTCTCCTGCCTGATAGTAGTCGGGGTGCCCTTGATGTTAGGTCCTTGTATGGGAGCAAAGTACAGTAGGGTGTGTAGAGTGAAATGGCCAACACATGGTGTAGGAGTCGGTAACCAGGCCAGACATAGTAGAATAAACATCTCTCTTTACTGAAATAAAAAATAGGGGCAATATTCAAATTTGTGATATTTTGTGAATATTCGCCATATTTTCGCAAATTCGAGAATTCATTATCTTCAGTCATTATTTTCTTGATTGCGGAAATCGGCAATTGAAAAATTTGCGACGAAAATTCGCATTGCGAAAAATCGCAATCAACACTCAATCAAGATATTGCAGCCTTCTCATTGGCCCACAAGCTAGAAGCAGGGAGGGATCATGTGTACTGATGGGAAAAAAAATCGAATATTAGAAATTACGAATATATATCACTATATTCTAAATATTCACAAATTCTCGAAGTGCAGATATTCGCGATAAAAATTTGCAATTCGAATATTCGTGATCAACACTACCAATGATAGCAAAACACAGTTTCAACTATACATAGTGCAATTCCTCCCTGATAGCGATGTATGGATTTAGGTAGGGATGGGAGTTCTGGCCCTCTTCCCTCTCTGTCCCAAGTCTCTTCCTGCAGAATTTATATTGGGCAATACTACTTTTATAATGGTAGCTGTAATGTCTACTGAGGCATATAGGGCTTTTTATGATATGACTGTCCAGATTCAAGTGTGAAAGGTGTCTTAACAGTATCCCTCACAGCAGCAAAGTCTGAATGGTTGAAGTAGCAGGTTACCTTACTTTCTCCACTTTGTCTTTCTATCTCGTTCTTGAGATGATGCAGAGATCTGTGAGCCTCTGTAGTGTGAGGTCTCGTACTAAAAGGACTTTGCTTCTTCTCGCCTTCACTGCTATAACTAGACTCCTTGTTAGGGGTAGGAGCAGCCCACCTACAAGGGTTAAGCCAGGATTGTTAACTTTGGCTGTTCCATCCATACATAGCCATGATGGGTGCATACATAGCTTAACTTGGGGAATACTATCTCTTTTTACAGAGAGAGCACCCTGAGCGGCATGAGGAGACTCATAGGACATACATGCTCCTCTGGAATTCTGGGAAGAAAGGGATGCAAATGACCTCTTAGCAAGTCTCCCTCCAATGTCACCAGATGCAAGGTAGTTATCATATAAGTCAATGTTCAACCCTTTAAATAGGCCTTGAGACATGACTTAGCTATTAAATAAGCCAGCACCTCATCTGCAGACAGCTGTTTCGGAGTCATTGCCCCTCATCAGTGCAGAGCAAATAGTACTGACTTAACTGGCTGCTGGCTTATTTATTTTTCCAGGACATGTCTGAAGATCTGTTTAAGTGACTCATAGGACAGCTACATACCTTACATCTGGTGGCGTTGGAGGCAGAGCTCTACAGAACATAACATTACAACACATAAAGAAACAATTTCCAGATACTCCCTTATTCTGGGGTACTGCAAATGCAGAGCATTGGATGTTCGATGTTTTCTATTTTTCTTTTTATGTATTGGACTAAATTTCCCCCTAGAAGCACCAAACCAAGTGCTTATAAAACAATACACACACACACAAATACAAATACATTGGTGATGAATGAATTTCCCAAAATTCGTTTCACGTCTAATTTGAAAATAGCGAACATCAGATTCATTTGTGGTCTGAATAAATTTGACTGAATCAAAAGTTTCCCACTGAAAAGTCATGTATGACACACTGGGGTCTCCTAGGACTGTATCCAACCCCTGTCAAACCCCTTAAGGAAAGAGAACCATCCCATTTTCCCTTGTCATACTTAAAAAAGTTGTATTTTAACTCATAGGCACTGGGAGCCACTTCCACAAAGTATTAGAATCTCGTGATGATCACGGCACTCTTTCTTTTACTGACTGGTTCGGGTGCACGTCTCGGTATGTTCCTGGCTCCACCTCTGGGATCATGTAAATATTCAACAATTTAGACAGCACTCCAAATTTGGTTAATTGATTTTTATTAGCCGGACATAGTGGTCCTTTTTGAATCAAGTATTGATAGCGAGATGGTATCTCCTAAGGAAAGAGGACCCATGGAGCATTGCCTATAAGTCTCCATAGACAGCTGTTCATGTTATGGAGACCTAGCACATTGTCTAAGCTGCATCCAAGGAATCCTACTCAGCACTGATGAGAGACAACACCCCAAAACATCTATGGATGCATAATTGGATTGGCCATTTTTAATTATCGTGTCCCAAGGCTTAATGGGAGCTGCTTCCACAAGGTGGCGCTAGTGAGATGGTTCTGTTTCCTTGGGAGATACCTCTTTGCATATTATTTTTCCATTGAACATTGAATATAAATCTTTACATACAGCTGGACTCTTGTAGGAGACCTAGCACACTGCCTAAGCTCTTGAACACCAACTCAGCATTATTCAGAGTGAGAGTAACAAACAGCCTGTTTAATAACACTGTGCTGTCTGTTTTTTTAAGTTTAAAAAAAAAAAAAAAATGTTCCAAAATGTATTCCTTTTTTAGATGTCTCCAGTGTCTATACAAACAGCCAACTTGTTATTGCAATGAATAGCCGCACAGGCAGCCGGCAGCCACCTGCTCAACGACAGCTGCAGCCGGCTGAGTACAGGCCGTATCCTGGTAATATACGAGCTTCGTCTTACATTCAGAAACAGGAAAACACTCCCCTATTTTGGTTTTATAGGCAGGGTCTACAAGCATGACTATCCAGTAGTCATCACTTGATAGTAACTGTCACTGCAATGTACGACAAGTCCCAAACTAAGGGACTACACCTCGCTTGTCTGTGGGATTCAAATTGGTTAATAAGTTTTCCCCATGTGCCAGGGCCATGTGGTTGACCTAAGAATCAAAGACCCAGACACTTTGCTGGTTAAAGGATTCTCTGCCGGGCAACACCCGTAGAGCCAATTTTATTAGTTGTACATTGTGGGTCTAACCACCCCCCATTAGCCATCAATTTTAATATCTCAAGTAGTTATTAAAGCAACCGATCAGAAGCATAATGGTATGGAAAAATAACTGTGCACATACAGACATCACTCGGAATACTGCAAAAAAAAAGAAGAGTCCCTGGATATACAGGGAGTGCAGAATTATTAGGCAAGTTGTATTTTTGAGGATTAATTTTATTATTGAACAACAACCATGTTCTCAATGAACCCAAAAAACTCATTAATATCAAAGCTGAATATTTTTGGAAGTAGTTTTTAGTTTGTTTTTAGTTTTAGCTATTTTAGGGGGATATCTGTGTGTGCAGGTGACTATTACTGTACATAATTATTAGGCAACTTAACAAAAAACAAATATATACCCATTTGAATTATTTATTTTTACCAGTGAAACCAATATAACATCTCAACATTCACAAATATACATTTCTGACATTCAAAAACAAAACAAAAACAAATCAGTGACCAATATAGCCACCTTTCTTTGCAAGGACACTCAAAAGCCTGCCATCCATGGATTCTGTCAGTGTTTTAATCTGTTCACCATCAACATTGCGTGCAGCAGCAACCACAGCCTCCCAGACACTGTTCAGAGAGGTGTACTGTTTTCCCTCCTTGTAAATCTCACATTTGATGATGGACCACAGGTTCTCAATGGGGTTCAGATCAGGTGAACAAGGAGGCCATGTCATTAGATTTTCTTCTTTTATACCCTTTCTTGCCAGCCACGCTGTGGAGTACTTGGACGCGTGTGATGGAGCATTGTCCTGCATGAAAATCATGTTTTTCTTGAAGGATGCAGACTTCTTCCTGTACCACTGCTTGAAGAAGGTGTCTTCCAGAAACTGGCAGTAGGACTGGGAGTTGAGCTTGACTCCATCCTCAACCCGAAAAGGCCCCACAAGCTCATCTTTGATGATACCAGCCCAAACCAGTACTCCACCTCCACCTTGCTGGCGTCTGAGTCGGACTGGAGCTCTCTGCCCTTTACCAATCCAGCCACGGGCCCATCCATCTGGCCCATCAAGACTCACTCTCATTTCATCAGTCCATAAAACCTTAGAAAAATCAGTCTTGAGATATTTCTTGGCCCAGTCTTGATGTTTCAGCTTGTGTGTCTTGTTCAGTGGTGGTCGTCTTTCAGCCTTTCTTACCTTGGCCATGTCTCTGAGTATTGCACACCTTGTGCTTTTGGGCACTCCAGTGATGTTGCAGCTCTGAAATATGGCCAAACTGGTGGCAAGTGGCATCTTGGCAGCTGCACGCTTGACTTTTCTCAGTTCATGGGCAGTTATTTTGCGCCTTGGTTCTTCCACACGCTTCTTGCGACCCTGTTGACTATTTTGAATGAAACGCTTGATTGTTCGATGATCGCGCTTCAGAGGCTTTGCAATTTTAAGAGTGCTGCATCCCTCTGCAAGATGTCACTATTTTTGACTTTTCTGAGCCTGTCATGTCCTTCTTTTGACCCATTTTGCCAAAGGAAAGGAAGTTGCCTAATAATTATGCGCACCTGATATAGGGTGTTGATGTCATTAGACCACACCCCTTCTCATTACAGAGATGTACATCACCTAATATGCTTAATTGGTAGTAGGCTTTCGAGCCTATACAGCTTGGAGTAAGACAACATGCATAAAGAGGATGATGTGGTCAAAATACTCATTTGCCTAATAATTCTGCACGTAGTGTATTCTCCAATATATTAGCGATTGCGCTAATCTGCAGTGATTAGAATATTTTAATCGCACTAAGTGCAACTTCACATTTTAGCAGGTCTGACTACAGATTACTGATTGGTGCACTAAGTATTGTTGTGGACTTGACATTGCTTCCTTCTCATTGGTCCACAAGCAAGAAGCACAGAGGAATCATGTGTTCAGATGGAAAAAAAATTCAGAATATTCAATACAACGAATACATAGCACTATATTCTAAATATTCATGAATTCTCAAAGTGGTGATATTCGCGACAAAAATTTGCAATTGGCTATAAAAATTTGCTATTGATTGACAGGTCCAGGCATCGTTGGTCTCCTCCAGCCCTGTAAATCCCGCGGCTGCTCCGTCCCGTTTAGTATTCGGCGCAGGCGCAGTGAGTGGAGGACGCTCACTGCGCCTGTGCCGAATATGTCACAGTGCTCCCCGGAAGTGAAGACAGCCGACAGCAGGCGAGCCGAATACTAAACGGGACTGCGCAGGCGCGGGATTTACAGGGCTGGAGGAGACCAACGATGCCTGGTCCTGTCTATCAACTTTAGCGGGGCGTGTCAAGAGGTGAGAGAACTGATCCTCTAGGGGCAGGAGCAACGCCCCCCCCCCAGGCTTGTTTGCATGTTATAAAAGTACTTGTTTATCAATAACTGCGCCACGCAGGGAGATGTCACTAATACAGTTATGTTCAGCTGACATTAGTACATCACTAATGTCAGCAAGCTTAATAAGGATGGGGGGGGGGGAGAAGGCTTGCTCTACACTCAATTCTTCCATGACTACTGGAACCACTTCTCCAGTAAAAGAAGTTGCCCTATTGCCTTAAACAGTTTCTAGGACCAGACCCCACATCTTCTTACTACCTCAGTCAGTATCTTCTTTTACTCTTGCTTTTACTACAGGCCAGGCATTTCCTGAAAAGAGAAAAGGACATATTCATACTGCCCTTCCTTGGGTAACCTATGTAGCCCATCTGCAGTCTCTGAAATGGGTAAGATGGCCTGGGCATATGCCTTCCTGGAACTCTCACGGTTCTCCCAACATTATTACAGGCACATATCATGTAATCTTAGACAAACCTGGTGGCAGCATTGTTGAACCCTGGGGTTCCCACCACATTTTCTCTAGACTCATTGATCAACCCATGGGCAGAGTGCCCTTGAAAAGGCACCATTTTACCTGTCCTCCAGAGCTCGTCTTCACTCTTTGCTTTTACATTGGAGGTCTTCTGGCTCTGGACTGGCTGAATCACATAAACCTTAAGTTGGCTTCAGGTAACGGCAGGAGGTCTGCAGCTCGAGCAGCTTAATCTATCCAAAGTCATCAGAATTCAAAGTCATCATGTCTAGGCTTCCATAATTCTCAGTTGGATCATCTGAATCATCAGGCTTAGCTCTTGTAGGTATATATTGCTCTCATGTAGCTTCTCCATAATTCACATTCAGTATACAGTAGTTTTGTGATGATAACATCTTTATCTTCATGGCCTTACTACCAATTTAATCAGAAATTATACTTTTAGAATTGCCACAATTATCTCAATACTTTTATAACAATAACATCAATGACCAACCCACTATTTTATGTCACTAAATCCCTTAACTGCGATTAACCAACACGGCAAAGTAGCTTAGTCGGGAGGCCATTCTTCCTTAGAATTAGTGGCTCTATAATTTTCCTTTAACCCCTTAGCATGTTCCTTATCAGCAACCACCAAAACTATACCATCCTCATTAACATCCCACGGCATGTGCACCAAATATTTGGCCTTCTTTTTTTCTCTTTCCCAGCAAAATCAGTTTCGGTACCTGCTGTAATGGAACAACTTTTTGTTCTCAGACTCAAGCCCCAGGGATGATTAGCTAGAGCGCAGACTCCTGGGTGGTGAGGTAGCAGCCATCTATATGCATTCGTAAAACATACTATATACACATTATGGTGAAAGACATTTCCTGACGGTTTAACACTCCAGTTAAAGGGGTTGTCCAAGTTATATTTATTGATGACCTATCCTCAGGATAGGTGATCAATATCAGATCGGCTGGGGTCCGACACACGGCACCCGCGCTGATCAGCTGTTTAAAGAGAAAGCGCGCACCGTGCCAGCGATGCCTCCTCTTCATGTTTACCTGCTCGCCGTTGCATCTGCAGAAGTGAGAAGGTGTAATTACACCCAAGCCGCCCCATTCATTTCAATGGTACGGATCGCTCCTATACAAGTGTATACACTTGTATAGGAGCAATCCGTACCATTGAAATGAATGGGGCGGCTTGGGTGTAATTACACCTTCTCACTTCTGCAGATGCAATGGCTAGAAGGTAAACAATGAAGAGGAGGCGGCGCTGGCACGGTGCACGCCTTCTCTTTAAACAGCTGATCAGCGCGGGTGCCGTGTGTCGGACCCCAGCCGATCTGATATTGATCACCTATCCTGAGGATAGGTCATCAATAAATATAACTTGGACAACCCCTTTAAGTAGGCTGCCACCAGTACTTCTTTCAGTATACTATAGCATAGCCAGTCAGCATTGGGTCTGTTTAAGACACTATTAATGAAATTGGGGACACAACTTACAACATAATGAACATAATGGGGGTGATGCCCAAACTCTACCCAATGATTTAATCCTGATGAAACAACATCCAAGTGGGACCAGGCCCCCTTTGCTGACCCTCTCATAGTGTGGATTATTTGCTAATTCTGTAATCTCCCTCATTACTCTGCAAATATCATATGTTAAAAGCATCAAATATATTATACCATCAAATCTGGGATGCAGACTTTTCCTTGTGCCTCTTAACATATGACCAATCACCATGTTTGAGGAACTAGGTACTAGACTTTGAGTCTGGATCTGGAAGGGAATGACACACATGTTTATGTTCAATAGTCAACTAATTTGTAAGGGCTCCCACATAAGCAGTACCATAAAAATACAATAATTAGGGTTGTTGGGAAAAGTATAGACCTGTCCTAAGAACCTGGCCAATGAGTATCTCAGAAGGTGGCAAAGAGGTCTTCTTATGATGTTTACAAACAAATTCTACATTTCCAACACTTTAAGGATTGGCGGGGGGGAGGCTTGGGGGGGGGGGGGGCATGACTACTGGGGCCACTTCTCCAGTGAAAGAAGTTCTCCTATTGCCTTAAACAGTTTCTAGGACCAGACCCTACATCTTCTTACTACCTCAGCCAACATCTTCTTTTACTCTTGCTTTTATTACAGGCCAGGCATTTCCTAAAAAGAGAAAATAACATATTCATACTGCCCTTCTTTGGTAACCTATGTAGCCCATCTGCAGTCTCTGAAATGGGTAAGATGGCCTGGGCATATGCCTTCCAGGAACTTTCACAGTTCTCCCAACATTATTACAGGCACATATCATGTAACCTTAGACAAACCTGGTGGCAGCGTTGTTGAACCCTGGGGTTCCCACCACATTTTCTCTAGACTCATTGATCAACCCATGGGCAGAGTGCCCTTGAAAAGGCACCATTTTACCTACCCTCCAGAGCTCGTCTTCACTCATTGCTTTTACTTTGGAGGTCTTCTGGCTCTGGGCTGGTTGAATTACATAAACCTTAAGTTGGCTTCAGGTAACGTCAAGAGGTCTTCAGTTCAAGCAGCTTAATCTACCAACCTGTTGCCTCTTTCCCCAGGGTAGCATCAGGGTATTGAACAACTCTCACACACACTCAGCATTCCTAATGGGTTTCACATGGGTCCAACAAAACATCCACTCCTCCAGATTGGACCATAATGTGCACTGATATTGCTGGAGGAAGTGGTGCTTACTTGACAACATCAGTTTAGGTACTGACAGCATATCCTGTCTTGTGTGCTCTGAGCTGGTGATATCTGGAACCATCTAAACCGTCTATAAGAAGAAAAAAACTGTATATTTGATACAGTTATCAATTGAATCTAAATGTACTTGCTCCACAGTTTGTGTGACTAAACAATCATGAACCTTCAAATAGTCTGGTAACCCAACCTCCTATCAAAATGCAGAAAATCTTCTGCAGACTCAAAGTAACTTCTCCTTTCTGACCAGTTCCAACTAGATGTCTTAGCATACAACGTGTAACAAATATGCACTGCAGCTCCAATAAAAACTAAAAAAAATATATATGCGTCATCATTTTCCCCTTAAAAACATTCTCTAAATTTAACGGAAACGTTTCCAGCACAGAATCAAAATTGTATGCTGTCTTATGTCTTTCTTCACTCGTGAAAAACAGATAAGTCCCAGTCCCCACCAAGTTAAACATTTGGGGAAAAGTAAATTAACAAAAACATCCAGGCTTTCTTGAAGTCTTTTAAGTAGAGCTATAAAATAAAACCCATAAAACCTTTAGTTTTGCAACAATGAAAAATAATGTGCACGCAATACCAACTGTAACAATGACCCCATCTTTTACCATGTGGATTTTCTTTAACCCTATTCAAAGGATATCATTACCAACATGTTGCATTCATTAGAAAACTTTAAGTACTTAAATTCTCCTTCACAAAGGAAACATACACAGCATAGCAACATCAGAGCTCCTCGGACAGAACACAGACATGCTAATTTATATAATCAAAAATCTATAAACTTTACTTTATCACTGTGTGTAACTGTAAAGATTTCCTGGTAAAAAAACTGGAGGCATTGATAAATCACCAAATGGCAGCAGTACACACTGACACATCGACTTTTGGACACTGCTACTTGGGTAGATGTCTGCAGTATGTTCTTGGTGAAGCATGTAAGCAATGAAGCATGTAGCATGATTGCTGAGAATCCAATTGTTTTAGTCTCCATCCCACTCTGCTGTCATTATGATCATCATCATCAGTGTGCCTGCCATGACCGCCAAATTGGGTGCATCACATATAGGCAATAGCACACGCAATACTTATTAAACTTACTAGGTTTTACTAAAGCTGTGGCGCAACTGAAAAAACAAGCGGATACGCCATGTGGGATTTAAACTGGCCACAGCTTTATTGAACAATAACAACACATAACACCATATTATAACCCAACTTCCAAGAGTCTCCAACCGAGAGATGAACCCGTGGGGTACCACGTTTCAGTATTAACTCCCTAAACTCTACAAGTTCTGGCCTCACAACCCCACCAACGTCTTGAAGGTTAAACCTAACCTGAGAGACAGCCCCACGAGGCTAGAACCCAGTCAATCCCATTCTGAAAATCCATATTCCATATATCTAGGCCTATTGGATTTAAATGGACACCATCCTGTCTTTTTAGGGAATTAGCACCACTCTCAATCTCCCTATGTCTAATGGAAAAAAATGCCTATGCGGCGGACAAACGCTGAGACTGTCATAATTCGTTTTTTACAGCACCTCTCAATGGTGGAATAGTTATTAGTCACAGACCAGGAAGATCTGGAAACTATTTCTGACCATACCAGTGAAACGCCATTGACTAGGGCACAACATCTGGCTAAATCTTATTTTTTGAGTGTGTATTATTTGGACATTCTTTTGAGAGCCGAGGTGATTCCCCAGGCATGTATAATGAGAATGAAGGGATAATGGCAGAGATTCCATAGGTGAGCTACTTCTAAGTAAATCTGGGACCAATGAGGACCCCTGGTGACCCTCTATCTGAACTGTACCTACGACAGAGAAAATCCTAAATAGTGGTCAGAAGGACTCACAGCTGCTCGCTTACTGGCCAATACACGAAAGAATGTGTTACTGAAATTACAAAAGATTAGGATGAACATAGGATTTGTATTGGTTAGGTTTCCCAAAACCTATATATTTTTTTTTTAGCTCTACTTCAGACAAAGTGTATAGAAAAGCCGTGGTGGCAGCTCCTATCCGAAAAGAATGTGTAGTGAAAAGGCATTTTGACAGCCCTGCCCGACTACAACAGGCTGATAGAATGTGGCGGAATCGATATAACAAAAGAGTTGAGTGCACAACGTACAACAGGACAATACGGCCATTTCCCTGCTGATCTGTTTTGGATTTTGGCAGCCAAGCAAGAATGGAATCTGGAAATAGAAGGACATCATCTTTTTGTAGACCACCTTGTAAGTCGTTCTGTTGTGATATTAATTTGCTAATACGAAAAGCGCCAAAAAATAAAAGATAAATACTGAACGGAAAAGGAGTGTTTTGAAAGAATCAGGACACACACCTGGAAGAGCCAGTAGTAGCTGTTTCAAAATTGCAGGGGGAATTTTCTTAACCAGGAAATGGAAATGTACTCCCTCCCATTCCAATAACTGATACTGGTAAGCTAGTGTGGATAGAGTCTTAGCAGCTGCCACGCTAGAGGATCCTTGGGACCACATGGCCTCCAATAGAGGTAGAGTGGCGAAGACTCTGCTATGATGATCCCGTATCCCCCATCCCTTGCTTGTGACATCGACCCATTGGAGCCAGGTGCTGTAATAGGATCAGAAGGTAGAGCTATGGATTGCTTAACCAGGTTCAACGATTCTCTGAAACGATGTCCCATAAGCAGGGTGGCACTGCAGTTACTGACTGCTCCGTTTGTGGAGCCAGACTGCAAAACTTGGTCATCTGGAAGCGGGACGGAGAGTCTGCTATATCATTGCGTACCCCGAGAACTTGTTTTGCCCTCAACCAGAGATTAAACTCTAGGCAATGAAGGACAAAATGTAGGGCGAGGACTGGGAGAGGGGATGAGGTAGACCTATTCAGGACGTATACCATGCTAATATTGTCTGTCCAGAATACGCTGCGTCTATTACTCATCTCCTCTCCCCAAACCTTGACTGCTCTAACTATGGGATACAGCTCCAGACATGTCAGTTTATGGGGCAACAGTGACCCTTCCCACGACTGTGGCCATGCTGTAGCAAACCATTTACCCTGAAAGTAGCACCCCATGTCCGTGCTGTCCGCTGAATCTGTAAAGAGTTCCAAATGTCAGGCTTCTGCCAGCAAGAGGAGCCATTAAATTCTGATAGAAAGTAGTGCCACACTGAAAGGGCCTTATAAATTGGTGCATCTGCTTTATATCCTTAGTAGCAAGGGAAAGCCGGCGGCAAAATGCTCTGCCCATAGGAAGAACCCTGCTGGCAAATGTGAGATGCCCTAGTTGAGGCTGAACCCGTCTAAGGGTAGCCTTTTTGGAAGACAGGACTTGGGACAGGAGGCCTTTTAAGTTGGCCAATTTTTGCTGGGGTAACGGAATACCATCCTATCTGCAGTAAATTTTTTTTTTTTTTTTTTTTTTTTTGATTTAAAATATTTATTGGAAGATCAGTAAGACATTACAATAGGAGGACGCAGCCTCCAGATAAAAATAACAAATAACAGTAACAGTTACGTCACCATGTATACCTTTTCAAGTATGAGCAATAGAAATAATAAAATTACAGAATGGCACCCTCCGTCAATGGTCAGGTGGCCAAAGCAGGAAGGTGAAGCTCCAGGGAATGGTCTGGCATGGGTGCAGAGGCAAACATCTGTCGAGGTTGGGGGCGAAAAACCCAGGCTGAAAAGGGGGGGGCCCCTAAAGGGTAAAATTTCTGACCTCAAGTCTAGAGGGTAAGGGCCTCAAACTTGAAGAGGAGTTTGGAATATGGGGTTTAGGTTTCTGAATGTTTTCCAGTCCCTCCACAATTTCGTGAAATTATTAAAATTTCTCATTTCCCAGGCGGATAGTTCCTCGAATCTGTAAATCTGATCTACTTTTGAAAGCCATTGTGCAATAGAAGGGGTTTCTGTAGATAACCAAAGTCTCGGTATGAGAAATCTGGCTGCAGCTATCAAATGTTTAAAAAGGCCCTTGTTAGGGATTTTTCGAGCAGATGGGAAAACATTCAGAAGTGCGATTTTTGGGGAAGGATCTAAATCCGACCCACAGATAAGGTTGGTCATTTGAAATATCTTCTCCCACCACAAAGAGAGAATGGGACAATCCCACCATACATGTATGAAGGAACCTCTGCCTGATAGGCATCTCCAGCATCTATCACATCCTGAGGACGAGTACTTAGAGACAATATCCGGCGTTTTATACCACCTAGTGATAACTTTGTACCCGTTCTCTTGGATACGTACACATCTGGACGATAAGTGTGGTGATTTTAGGATAGTGTCAATCTCATTGACTGTGAAGGTGTGCTTTAAATCTTTCTCCCATAAGCCTAGGAAAGAAGGTAGGACAGGAGAGCTATGGGTCCTAAATCTACTGTACAGTTGTGATATCACCCTGTTAGGCTCTTGCGGGCTATCTATCAAACTCTCAAACCAGGTTAGTGGTCTTGTAAGATCACCCAGAGAGACGTGCATGGATAAGTAAGATTTGATGAAATATACTGGATTGTTAAGCGTAAGAGAAGGAGGGATTGCGAGGCTTTCATTCAAACTCCGCAGTGATAGGAAGGTATTATCAATGAGTAAGGCTCTCAGGCTAATATCCGATTCTCTAAGGTATGTAGGTAAACTGTTTTGCAGCACTTTAGGGGCGGTTTGTAAGATGTCACGAACTCGGAGGAGTGGCGAAGGGAATGGGACTTGAAGGTGAGTAGATTGGAACCATTTCCAGGCGTTGTACGTAGCTTTTATTAGGGGAGTTACATCTGAGAGAATGGGAGGAGAGCATTTGTGACCTAGCAAAAAGGCTTTAAAAGAGGATTTGGTTAGTGACTGTTCAATCTGGACCCAGGATTTATGGGGAGGAGCTCTCAGCCAATCCACAAGTCTAGAAAGGAGGACAGCTTTCCCATACAACTCCGGATCTGGGAGGGCAATACCTCCTAGTGCTTTGGGTCTATTTAGGGTTTTATATGAGAGTCTGGCTTTTTTCTTATTCCAAATGAAGGAACTAAATAATGACCGAAGAGAGGCGTAATAGGAAGAGGGGATGGGGATAGGAAGAACCTGGAGTATATACGTCAGCTTAGGTAAGATTAATGACATAAGTAGGTTCTTTCTGCCGAACCAGGATAAGATTGGTAGGTCAAGGCTTTTTAAAGTAGTAGAGATGTGGTTCAAGAGGGGTGTATAGTTTAGAGAAAACAGTTGGGAGGGGTCGTTGCTAATTTTCACGCCTAAGTATGTTAGGTGAGGGCTTGACCAATTAAAGGGGGATTCTCGTTCTAGACGTTTTGACAGAGATGCAGAAAGGCCGGTGTGTATAATTAGAGATTTACTATGGTTGACCTTAAAGTTTGAGAATTTGCCAAATGTTTCTAAGTGGTGATAGATCTTGGGGAGGGCAATGGAAGGGTTACTAATCATTACCAGCAAATCGTCAGCAAAGGCCGCCGTCTTGTGATCCTGATCCCCAAGGTTCACCCCTTTGATATCTTTATCCGCTCTGATGGATTGCAGGAGGGGTTCCATAGTTAAAACAAAGAGAAGGGGGGAAAGGGGACAGCCTTGCCGAGTGCCATTACTAATCCGAAAGGGGGGGGAAATAGTGTCATTGACTGATATAGAGGCGGAGGCCCTAAAGTACATAGCTTCTATAGCTGATAGGAAGGGGGTTGGAAAGTGTTGTGAGGAGAGGACCGATTTCATGAAGGACCATTTAACCCTATCGAAAGCCTTCTCAGCATCTGTGCTGAGTAGGACTAAAGGCATTGCTTTTTTCTTAACATGGAATAGAATATTAAGGACTCTCGCAGTATTGTCCTTGCCCTCTCTCCCCCTAACAAAGCCAGTCTGGTCTCTGTGAATTAGAGAAGGCAGAATGGAAGCTAAGCGATTTGCCAGCATTTTGGCTAGCAGTTTAAGATCAATGTTAAGGAGAGAGATGGGCCTGTAGCTGGGGCAGAGTGTGGGATCTTTGCCCTCTTTAGGAATTAAAACGATATGTGCTTTGGTCATGTCAGTGGACAAAGGGGAGTATGACAAGGTTAGGTTGTAAAGTGGGACAAGATGAGGAGTAAGGATATCGTGGAATGTAGAGTAATAGGAGATAGGTAGGCCATCTGGGCCAGGGCTTTTCCCTTTGGGGGAACTGCGGATAACCTTTAGGAGTTCTGATGCAGTGAATGGGGAGGCCAGTAGTATTCTATCTTCCTCAGATAAAGAAGGAAGTTGTAATTTTTCCAGGTACGCAGAAAGAGGGGCTGAGATCTCAAGGGAAGGATGGGGAGAGGTGGGAGTTTCTAGATTGTATAGGGATTCATAGTAGCTTCTAAATTGCGAGGCAATTAAATCTGAATCAAAAATGTGTGAACCTGTCACAGTTGTGAGTTTGTGAACAAAGTTTCTTGACTTCCTCATCTTGACCCTGTTCATGACAAATTTGGACGCCTTGTTACCGTGGGCAAAAATTTTATGCTGTGAGTTAAGGTAATATTTTGCTGAAAGGGTATTAAGCAGGTCCTTAAGGGTCCTCCTATAACCGTTCAATTCTTCTAAGTGGGCCCTGAGAAGGGATATTTTATGAGATTGTTCTAGTCTATTAATTTTCTCATGTAGTTCATCTATTTGTTGGTTCCTGGATTTTTTAAGATGAGCCCCTATGCTAATGCATTGCCCTCTGACTACAGCCTTGTGGGCATCCCATAGGGTCTGCGGAGATATTTCTGGTGAGGCATTTAGATAAAAATAGTCATTTAGGACTTTTTCTATTTTCAGTCTAGAGTCATTATTCCCTAGGAGTTGCTCGTTTAGCCTCCATGATAGAAAGGTCTTATTCTTCTGCAGAGGGGTGAGGGTCAGGTATATAGGGGAGTGGTCGGATAAGAGGATGTTACCTATGCTAGTGTCTTTACAGTACTGCAAATGATCTTTAGATACAAAGAGGTAGTCCAGACGCTGGTATGAGCCATGGACAGTTGAGTAGAAAGAGTAGTCCTTAGTGTCTGGGTGGAACGTGCGCCAAGCATCGATAAGTTGAGCCTTCCACAATTTAGAAGTCAGGGAGCGAATAGCTGACTGAGAGTGTGGAGACTTTCCTGAGGAAGAATCCAATAGGGGATTCAATACCAGGTTAAAGTCACCACCCAGCACTAAGGAACCTTCCCTGAAGTTACTAATTCTATCTATAATGTTTTTTAACCAGGGGATTTGTTTCTTGTTAGGAACGTAGACGTTGACAAAGGTATAAATATGTTGGGAGATTTTGCCTTTCAACATTAAAAATCTCCCTTCCGGGTCTAAACATTGGTCCATAAGTTGAAACTGAACACATTTCTGTAACCCTATGCTAACACCTCTAG
Source organism: Bufo gargarizans (assembly GCF_014858855.1). Lineage (NCBI taxonomy): Eukaryota > Metazoa > Chordata > Amphibia > Anura > Bufonidae > Bufo > Bufo gargarizans. The sequence goes on along the minus strand of NC_058081.1, from coordinate 685,200,393 downwards.
AGTTAGACGTATTGGAGCCACTGTGGAACCATTGGGGAAAGTATGAGTGTGTTAGGTTAGGGAAATGGCCAAGCTTCAGGTGTGTTTCCTGGAGGAACACCACTGAGACCCCTTCTCTCTTCAGCATCCCAAATACCTGACCTCTCTTAGATGGAGAATTAAAACCTCTAACATTATAAGAGGCTATTTTAAGGTCAGTCATTTGGGACACAGAGCGAGGCAGATGTCTTACCGGTTATGGAAAAGTAGTGATCTGTAAGCGTCTGGTAAGAGACCATAATATCCAGTGAGAAAGAGAGGTCTGACCTTTGAGATGCAGCCCATACCAGATCCATTCTTCTGAAACCTTCTGGTGACGTGTAAACAAAAAGAACATAGTAACTAAAGTAATAAAAGAGAGAGAGAAACAAAAAACGTAAGCAGTAAACCTGCAAAGTCATCACTCAATAAGGGGGGAAATTGGGTGAACCCTCATAATAGCAAAGCTTTACCAGGGAGGTGAATGATATAACCCCAGAGGATGGGAGCGAACCGAGGGGTCACTACCCGCTCTGAGTCTACCGACCAAAACAGTAGGGGGCATCGAGAGACTTGGGGCATGGGGAGAGGGGAGGAAGGGTGACCCCGGGTTCAATAAAGTAACAGCTAAGAGTAACAGCTACGGATTACTCTCCTTTCAGGATCTATCTTGTTATAAGATTCTATACAATGTGGGGTGGGGGGGGGGGGAACTCAGATCTGGAAATCAGAACAAACCGTCCATTAAAGAATACTTGTGAGAAGAGGGTCGGAGTCTGTCTTCAAGTTCTTCCCAGGAAGAGTAGCTTTCGGACTGACAATCACCGATAGGGTGTATTCTGTGTGAGTCAAAAGGAGTCTATGGAGAGGCGTCTCGGCGTAGTCGCGTTGGCCTTCTTCCTCTGACGGTGAGCTTTGGGGGTCCTCTTAGGTTCAAAGGGTTGCGGTTTAGGAACAGCAGGCAGGGAGGCGACATCTTGAATGAAGTCCCAGTCTTCAATCTCCATACTGGGAATCTCCAGGTGCTGAAACACTTGTTCCAAGTCGGCATGAGATCTGATTGTGAACCTGCTCCCATTATAAAGGAACGAAATACCAAAGGGGAAAGTCCATCTGTAGACGATCTTCCTTTGAATAAGCCATTCTGTCAGAGGCTTAAGTATCTTGCGCTTTTTCAGGGTAATCGGTGCTAGGTCCTGGTAAACGTGGATGCGATAGTCCCTGAACAATATTTCCGATTTTTTTCTGGCGCATTCAAGGATAGCTTCCTTGTCCTGGAAGTTTAAAAAGCGACAGATTACGTCTCTGGGCGGCTCGGCTGGTTTCGGTTTAGGGCGGAGAGCCCTATGAGCCCTTTCAATGATCGGGCTGGGGGTATCGGGACCCAGTAGCTGTTCGCAAAGGGCCTTCACTGCCTCCGGCACTTCTGAGTTGAGAATAGATTCGGGCATACCTCGGAACCTCAGATTATTCCTTCTGCCCCGGTTTTCTTGGTCTTCAAGAGCAGCATGCATATAGTTCAGGTGATTTTGCACCGCTTGAAGGCTGTTTGAAGCAGCCGCCTGAAAGTCTAGTGCGGCGATGTGAGCGGTCTCTAGGTCTTCAACCCTCCCTCCAATATGCCTGATGTCTTGTCGCATGGAGGAGACTTCACTCACCAGCGGTTCCAGGGCTTTGGTGAGAACCGATTTCAGATATTTTCTTGAGATAGGAAGGTTCTGACGTCCTCCTATGTCTTCTGAGTCGCTGTCTTTTCCTTCTGAGTTCTGGAACTCTTCCACAGGAGCAGCCGCGAGCGCCATTTTAGATTCTTTAGCGACGTGCACTGCCGCCGCTTTTTTAATGAATTTGTCCATTTCTCCCGAAGCAACGGAAGGCTTCTGGTGCTGTAATGTGTCCCCTTGTCTCTGGTTGCCAATTTTCACCATGTTCTGGTCGGTTTAGCTTGTGTAGGCTACAGTAAAGCAATGCTTGCAGACGGAGCTCAGACACACACCACCATCTTCATCCGGCGCTAGCTCCGCCCCCCCTATCTGCAGTAAATTTTGATGCCTAAAAATGTAGGACAGATAGTGGACCCTCTGTTTTTTCATCAGCAATGGGGACCCCGAAATTACTGAGCATGCGAAGGAAGGTGTTTTACAAATGCAACGTTACATCCGTACCTGCTGGGCCTATGAAATGAAAATCATCTAAATAATGAGGTAAATATGGGCATCCTGACTCCTCAGATACCACCCACTGTAAGAAAGAGCTAAATATAAAAAAGTAGCAAGAGGATATGGATCACCCCATTGGTAGGCTCATATCATAGAAGTAGTGTCCCTAGAAAAAGCAACCTAGGAGGTGAAAGCATTCATGGTGAACCAGCACGAGATGGAAAGCCGCTTCAATGACCGATTTTGCCATCAATGCTCCTTGACTACCTTGCCTCAATAGGAGTAGCGCCGTAGTGAAGGAAGCGTAATGAACTGTTGACTCATCTTTATCTATGCCATCATTAACTGATGTCACTTTTAGGAAAGATAAGTGGTGGATAAGACAGAACTTTTTTAGTTCTTTTTTTCAGGACAATGACCAATTGGGGTACTCTGAGGTTATGGAAGGGGGATCCAAAAAAGTTCCCGCCATTCTGCCCTGGTCAATTTCCAATTGCAAGTTTTTTTTAGCGACCACCTCTTGGTGATCTTTGGCTGAATTCACATTGTCAGCAAAAGATCGGTCGGCGCGGTGTGTCTACCTCTGAGTCACCTGAATGTTTAAATGCTTTATCCACAGATTCTCTATCCGGCGGGACTAAGGAAGAAACATCTACATACTGTTGGGCCCAGATTTTTATGTTTTACTTTGTCAGTCAGGTGCCAGCTCAGGGGTGACACCGAATAAGCAGGGGCTCCCCAAAGTAGTGGAAGACTGGCTCTCTCTGTCTGCCAACTGCTCTTGCACCTGGGTAGCAAATGAAGAGTTGGAATTACCAGAAGGGGTGGTAGTTATGAATTATGTGTGTGAGAACGTGTCTAATGTTCGGTGTACTATTGGTAGCAGTCCCCTCCACGCCGAGTCCCAGTTGCAGTCACCTAGTGGACGCTCTGTAGTCTGGACCATAACCTGCTGGAGGAATACCTGCTGAACTGCAGTCTGGATGTCTGTGATGTTCCTCGCCATGGCAGCGAGATTCTGGGGAAGGCTCCGGCAAATGAGCTGATAGCCGCTGTTAAAGGGAACCTGTCACTGGGATTTTGGGTATAGAGCTGAGGACATGGGCTGCTAGATGGCCGCTAGCACATCCGCAATACCCAGTCCCCATAGCTCTGTGTGTTTTTATTGTGTAAAAAAACTGATTTGATACATATGCAAATTAACCTGAGATGAGCCCTGTCCCTGATATGAGTCCAGCGTGAAGGAGCCCCGCATCCTCCGAATCTCCTCCTTGCTCCCCGACGTCAGAAATGTAGAGCGCCGTAATCTTGCAATGCGCGAGCTAGCGCATGCGCAGTGTCATCATAGTGTTCCTTCCCTGTGCTGGCATCAGCCTCAGGGAACGAACTGCTCCAGCGCTAGCTCACGCATCGCAAGGTTACGGTGCTCTAGATTTCTGACGTCGGGGAGCAAGGAGGAGATTCTGAGGATGCGGGGCGGTGCTGGGCTCCTTTACGCTGGACTCATCTCAGGGACAGGACTCATCTCAGGTTGATTTGCATATGTATCAAATCGTTTTTTTACACAATAAAAGCACACAGAGCTAAGGGAATAGATATTGCGGATGTGCTAGCGGCCATCTAGCAACCCATGTCCTCAGCTCTATACACAAAATCCCAGTGACAGGTTCCCTTTAAGCGGAATGGTGAGCAAATGAGTGTTGATGCGGAGGCTGGACACGGGTGAGTAAAGAAGAGGTTGATGTCTAGGGGAGCGGTGGGGAGCAGAGGTGCGACAGCAGGAGCCATCTGTGGTTGATCCTCTTGCTGATGATACAGGTGGAGGGATGGTGGATTTGAAGGTGTCGCCTCAAGGCTCACAGACTCAGGGGACATACTGTTAACAGTGCTGAGATGCACATGTGATGGGCTATAATGGGGATCAGCATACAGAGGGGACTGGTGACATGTGCGACATCTGTCAGCCCCACTTCTGTCCCTTGGGGCAGGACTTCAATAGAAGAGGCTGCTGCTGCCAGGTCTATTGCTGGCAGTGCTTCGGTTAATGAGGACAGGACTGTGCATGAGGGCACATGGTGCAGGAGGTGGGGAAGCATCTGGATGCAGCTGTGGGGTGGCTGGCGTGCAACCCTGCACATGTGAATGCTGGGCACAGGAGGGGGGTTAGGAGGGACCTGTGATGGAGGATGTCTGCTGTGAGGAGCAGGCTCTATAAGTGTGAAGAATGTCTGCAACTAGTCCAAAACTCTCACCATCCCTTGGGGACTGGTGGAGGGGGGGTACTAGACCTGATGTGGAAGAGAGGAGGAGAAGTGCTTGGCCATTTATCTCTTCTAGCAGGCTTCTTGCCTGTTGAACTCTGAGCCCTATGTACTGGGCTGAAGCTCAGGCGTTGAGGAGCACGGGAGCGCCTTGTTGGTGACAAAGGTGCTGGGGATGATGCAGGGAGTGGCGAGGGTGTCATGTGCCATGTCTTCATAGTTCTTGTCACCTTGAAAGGCTCAAGCTGCAATGCATGTGAAGAAAAAAACACTGAAGGTAGAATCTAACCCCTCCTCCCAAAGGGGGGCTCACCAATAAGGAGTGTGAAATCAAAACTATCTTTTGACTGGAATATGTGACCCAGACATGACCCCTGCCTTGCTGGATGCTAGGGCTAGTCATGACCTCTGTGGCCTTCACACAGAGGCCCCAAAAGTCACTTAATGAGTTTCAGCCTCATCCCCTAGCTGTGCCTCCTACAGATGCTCCTGCTTATTTATTTATTCATTTATTATTAAAGCGCCATTCATTCCATAGCGCTGTACATACAAAAACGGGTGCACACACATAATACAGACAATTGCACTAAGCATGAACAAGACGAGTTACAGATTGGTACAGAAGGAGAGAGGGCCCTGCAAGGGGGAATTCGAGTGAGTTGTAACTTTGCGGATCAAGCGGCATAAAGGCAGACCGTTCTTCTATAGCTGCAAGTCCAGGAGGACATTTGTAGCCACATAAATATGTCTGAAATGCGGAGGCACTGTCCTGGACATGGCCAGCAACTTCTGCCAACCCCAATATGGTTTGAAAAAGAGTTATGCCACCAAATTTAAAGCGTGCACCATGCAGGGAATATGTGTTAGATCTTCCAAATGCAGCACAGCCATGATGTTCCTGCCATTGTCAGCTATCATTGTCATCTGCCATGTGGCTTCTCTCATCAGTTTTAACACGGCACGACAACACTTCAGTTTACACATGTGAAAGGAGAGAGAGGAATGGCAGCAAAGTCATCACTAGTCATCTCATCATCGTCATCATCCTCAGAACTTTCTCAGGCCGTGATATGTCATGTCACCTCTGTATTTGCTACCACCAAGGCTACATATGTTGCTACCGCAACCTCTACAAGTGCCACTACCACCACCACTATTGTAGCTACGCATTTCAGTCATCACGTCCTCCACTTCTGCCTGAAACTCTTTCTCTTGACTTACCAAATGCTGACTGTTCTCATACAACTCATCATCAGGAATATTACCTTCAATATCTTTTATAACACAAAGGGTGTTATCTTTATTAGAAAAGAAGTCACTCCACTAGGAGGGGCAGTAAACACAGAGATGATTAAAGTGAAAGACTTCTCTGGGGCTGCAAGGAGGAGAAGAAAGAGCCATGCCCTGACCTCTGGCTTGAAAGATGGTGTCAGACTCAGAGGTGACCTCCACGTCATCCTGATGTGACTGAGAAGAGGAGTGAGCCATCTAATCCACATTCTAATCAGCTTCCGCTGATAATTATCAGCATCGGACTGGCTTACCGGCGCGCCAGAGGATTTTCTGGTGGGCCTTCTGACAAAATCACATGACTGCCCTGCCTGCTCCCCACTCCCAGAACTGCTTAGGTCCTTCAGAAACTCTGCCTGTCTCTCTCTCTGTTTATGAGGGGCAGAGCAGAGACAAAGCTAGCCTCAAAAAAAGGTCGAAGACCAACAGGAATAATTTTGCACACAAGCAGCCCACAATTGTGAGGTGGGTCACACAACTCTACAACTTTCAGCTGTAACTGCTTATAGTCGTGGACTAACAGGGAAGGCATAGAAGGAATGATAATGATAGTAGGTTCCAGGCAGCACAAGCATCAGGCCTCCTCCCTCCTTCAATGAGGTCCCCATCACCTCTTGTGAAGCTGCAGCTGGAGCTCCGGCCCCAGTTACAGGTGGCCCTGACTAGGGATGAGCGAACTCGAACTGTATAGTTCGGGTTCGTACCGAATTTTGGGGTGTCCGTGACACGGACCCGAACCCGGACATTTTCGTAAAAGTCCGGGTTCGGGTTCGGTGTTCGTCGCTTTCTTCGCGCTTTTGTGACGCTTTCTTGGCGCTTTTTGAAAGGCTGCAAAGCAGCCAATCAACAAGCGTCATACTACTTGCCCCAAGAGGCCATCACAGCCATGCCTACTATTGGCATGGCTGTGATTGGCCAGAGCACCATGTGACCCAGCCTCTATTTAAGCTGGAGTCACATAGCGCCGCCCGTCACTCTGCTCTGATTAGCGTAGGTAGAGGTTGCGGCTGCGACAGTAGGGCGAGATTAGGCAGATTAACTCCTCCAAAGGACTTGATTAACTGATCGATCTGCAGCTGTGGATCATTGAGCTGCTGATCCTCAATTGCTCACTGTTTTTAGGCTGCACAGACCGTTTGTCAGTCTCATTTTTCTGGGGTGATCGGCGGCCATTTTGTGTCTTGTGGTGCGCCAGCACAAGCTGCGACCAAGTGCATTTAACCCTCAATGGTGTGGTTGTTTTTTGGCTAAAGCCTACATCAGGGTGAAGCTGTCACACCAAGTGCATTTAACCAGCAATAGTCTGTTCATTTTTTGGCCATATACAAAATCAGGGGCAAGCTGCGCCTGTCACCAAGTGCATTTAACCCTCAATGGTGTGGTTGTTTTTTGGCTAAAGCCTACATCAGGGTGAAGCTGTCACACCAAGTGCATTTAACCAGCAATAGTCTGTTCATTTTTTGGCCATATACAAAATCAGGGGCAAGCTGCGCCTGTCACCAAGTGCATTTAACCCTCAATGGTGTGGTTGTTTTTTGGCTAAAGCCTACATCAGGGTGAAGCTGTCACACCAAGTGCATTTAACCAGCAATAGTCTGTTCATTTTTTGGCCATATCCCAGTCTAATTCTGTCACTAAATCCATACCGGTCACCCAGCGCCTAAATACTAGGCCTCAAATTTATATCCAGCTAAATCTGTCCCTAGTGCTGTAGCTGGGCGAGTTATTTAGTGTCCGTTCAAGCACATTTCTTGTTCTGGGTTGAAATACAATTCCCAATTTAGCAATTTCATAATTTAGTGGTTCCTGCTATATCAGAGCTCTTTGAAATCTATCCCAAAAAGGGTATATAATATTGAAGGTGCACATAGGGTCATTCAGAGTAACTTCACACACACCCGCTACTGTGTATTTCCAAGTCTAATTCTGTCACTAAATCCATACCGGTGACCCAGCGCCTAAATACTAGGCCTCAAATTTAATTCCCTCTAAATCTCTCGTTACCCACCGCTGTACTGTTGTTGCTGGGCAAGATATTTAGTGTCCGTCAAAGCACATTTTTTGTTCTGGGTTGAAGTACAATTCCCAATTTAGCAATTTCATAATTTAGTGGTTTCTGCTATATCAGAGCTATTTGAAATCTATCCCTAAAAGGGTATATAATATTGAAGGTGCACATAGGGTCATTCAGAATAACTTCACACACACCCGCTACTGTGTATTTCCAAGTCTAATTCTGTCACTAAACCCATACCTGTCACCCAGCGCCTAAATACTAGGCCTCAAATTTAAATCCCTCTAAATCTCTCGTTACCGTTGTCCTGTTGTAGCTGGGAAAGTTATTTAGTGCCCGTCAAAGCACATTTTTTGTTCTGGGTTGAAGTACAATTCCCAATTTAGCAATTTCATAATTTAGTGGTTCCTGCTATATCAGAGCTATTTGAAATCTATCCCAAAAAGGGTATATAATATTGAAGGTGCACATAGGGTCATTCAGAATAACTTCACACACACGCTTCTGTGCATTTCCAAGTCTAATTCTGTCACTAAATCCATACCGGTGACCCAGCGCCTAAATACTAGGCCTCAAATTTAATTCCCTCTAAATCTCTCGTTACCCACCGCTGTACTGTTGTTGCTGGGCAAGATATTTAGTGTCCGTCAAAGCACATTTTTTGTTCTGGGTTGAAGTACAATTCCCAATTTAGCAATTTCATAATTTAGTGGTTTCTGCTATATCAGAGCTATTTGAAATCTATCCCTAAAAGGGTATATAATATTGAAGGTGCACATAGGGTCATTCAGAATAACTTCACACACACCCGCTACTGTGTATTTCCAAGTCTAATTCTGTCACTAAATCCATACCGGTGACCCAGCGCCTAAATACTAGGCCTCAAATTTAATTCCCTCTAAATCTCTCGTTACCCACCGGTGTACTGTTGTTGCTGGGCAAGATATTTAGTGTCCGTCAAAGCACATTTTTTGTTCTGGGTTGAAGTACAATTCCCAATTTAGCAATTTCATAATTTAGTGGTTTCTGCTATATCAGAGCTATTTGAAATCTATCCCTAAAAGGGTATATAATATTGAAGGTGCACATAGGGTCATTCAGAATAACTTCACACACACCCGCTACTGTGTATTTCCAAGTCTAATTCTGTCACTAAACCCATACCTGTCACCCAGCGCCTAAATACTAGGCCTCAAATTTAAATCCCTCTAAATCTCTCGTTACCGTTGTCCTGTTGTAGCTGGGAAAGTTATTTAGTGCCCGTCAAAGCACATTTTTTGTTCTGGGTTGAAGTACAATTCCCAATTTAGCAATTTCATAATTTAGTGGTTCCTGCTATATCAGAGCTATTTGAAATCTATCCCAAAAAGGGTATATAATATTGAAGGTGCACATAGGGTCATTCAGAATAACTTCACACACACCCGCTACTGTGTATTTCCAAGTCTAATTCTGTCACTAAATCCATACCGGTGACCCAGCGCCTAAATACTAGGCCTCAAATTTAATTCCCTCTAAATCTCTCGTTACCCACCGCTGTACTGTTGTTGCTGGGCAAGATATTTAGTGTCCGTCAAAGCACATTTTTTGTTCTGGGTTGAAGTACAATTCCCAATTTAGCAATTTCATAATTTAGTGGTTTCTGCTATATCAGAGCTATTTGAAATCTATCCCTAAAAGGGTATATAATATTGAAGGTGCACATAGGGTCATTCAGAATAACTTCACACACACCCGCTACTGTGTATTTCCAAGTCTAATTCTGTCACTAAACCCATACCTGTCACCCAGCGCCTAAATACTAGGCCTCAAATTTAAATCCCTCTAAATCTCTCGTTACCGTTGTCCTGTTGTAGCTGGGAAAGTTATTTAGTGCCCGTCAAAGCACATTTTTTGTTCTGGGTTGAAGTACAATTCCCAATTTAGCAATTTCATAATTTAGTGGTTCCTGCTATATCAGAGCTATTTGAAATCTATCCCAAAAAGGGTATATAATATTGAAGGTGCACATAGGGTCATTCAGAATAACTTCACACACACGCTTCTGTGCATTTCCAAGTCTAATTCTGTCACTAAATCCATACCGGTGACCCAGCGCCTAAATACTAGGCCTCAAATTTAATTCCCTCTAAATCTCTCGTTACCCACCGCTGTACTGTTGTTGCTGGGCAAGATATTTAGTGTCCGTCAAAGCACATTTTTTGTTCTGGGTTGAAGTACAATTCCCAATTTAGCAATTTCATAATTTAGTGGTTTCTGCTATATCAGAGCTATTTGAAATCTATCCCTAAAAGGGTATATAATATTGAAGGTGCACATAGGGTCATTCAGAATAACTTCACACACACCCGCTACTGTGTATTTCCAAGTCTAATTCTGTCACTAAATCCATACCGGTCACCCAGCGCCTAAATACTAGGCCTCAAATTTATATCCCGCTGAATTTGAATACAATACATTGGGCCAAATAATATATTTGTTGTTGTGGTGAACCATAACAATGAGAAAAACATCTAGTAAGGGACGCGGACGTGGACATGGTCGTGGTGGTGTTAGTGGACCCTCTGGTGCTGGGAGAGGACGTGGCCGTTCTGCCACATCCACACGTCCTAGTGTACCAACTACCTCAGGTCCCAGTAGCCGCCAGAATTTACAGCGATATATGGTGGGGCCCAATGCCGTTCTAAGGATGGTAAGGCCTGAGCAGGTACAGGCATTAGTCAATTGGGTGGCCGACAGTGGATCCAGCACGTTCACATTATCTCCCACCCAGTCTTCTGCAGAAAGCGCACAGATGGCGCCTGAAAACCAACCCCATCAGTCTGTCACATCACCCCCATGCATACCAGGGAAACTGTCTCAGCCTCAAGTTATGCAGCAGTCTCTTATGCTGTTTGAAGACTCCGCTGGCAGGGTTTCCCAAGGGCATCCACCTAGCCCTTCCCCAGCGGTGAAAGACATAGAATGCACTGACGCACAACCACTTATGTTTCCTGATGATGAGGACATGGGAATACCACCTCAGCATGTCTCTGATGATGACGAAACACAGGTGCCAACTGCTGCGTCTTTCTGCAGTGTGCAGACTGAACAGGAGGTCAGGGATCAAGACTGGGTGGAAGACGATGCAGGGGACGATGAGGTCCTAGACCCCACATGGAATGAAGGTCGTGCCACTGACTTTCACAGTTCGGAGGAAGAGGCAGTGGTGAGACCGAGCCAACAGCGTAGCAAAAGAGGGAGCAGTGGGCAAAAGCAGAACACCCGCCGCCAAGAGACTCCGCCTGCTACTGACCGCCGCCATCTGGGACCGAGCACCCCAAAGGCAGCTTCAAGGAGTTCCCTGGCATGGCACTTCTTCAAACAATGTGCTGACGACAAGACCCGAGTGGTTTGCACGCTGTGCCATCAGAGCCTGAAGCGAGGCATTAACGTTCTGAACCTGAGCACAACCTGCATGACCAGGCACCTGCATGCAAAGCATGAACTGCAGTGGAGTAAACACCTTAAAACCAAGGAAGTCACTCAGGCTCCCCCTGCTACCTCTTCTGCTGCTGCCGCCTCGGCCTATTCTGCTGCTGCCGCCTCGGCCTCTTCCTCCGCCTCTGGAGGAACGTTGGCACCTGCCGCCCAGCAAACAGGGGATGTACCACCAACACCACCACCACCACCTCCGTCACCAAGCGTCTCAACCATGTCACACGCCAGCGTTCAGCTCTCCATCTCACAAACATTTGATAGAAAGCGTAAATTCCCACCTAGCCACCCTCGATCCCTGGCCCTGAATGCCAGCATTTCTAAACTACTGGCCTATGAAATGCTGTCATTTAGGCTGGTGGACACAGACAGCTTCAAACAGCTCATGTCGCTTGCTGTCCCACAGTATGTTGTTCCCAGCCGGCACTACTTCTCCAAGAGAGCCGTGCCTTCCCTGCACAACCAAGTATCCGATAAAATCAAGTGTGCACTGCGCAACGCCATCTGTAGCAAGGTCCACCTAACCACAGATACGTGGACCAGTAAGCACGGCCAGGGACGCTATATCTCCCTAACTGCACACTGGGTAAATGTAGTGGCAGCTGGGCCCCAGGCGGAGAGCTGTTTGGCGCACGTCCTGCCGCCGCCAAGGATCGCAGGGCAACATTCTTTGCCTCCTGTTGCCACCTCCTCCTTCTCGGCTTCCTCCTCCTCTTCTTCCACCTGCTCATCCAGTCAGCCACACACCTTCACCACCAACTTCAGCACAGCCCGGGGTAAACGTCAGCAGGCCATTCTGAAACTCATATGTTTGGGGGACAGGCCCCACACCGCACAGGAGTTGTGGCGGGGTATTGAACAACAGACCGACGAGTGGTTGCTGCCGGTGAGCCTCAAGCCCGGCCTGGTGGTGTGTGATAATGGGCGAAATCTCGTTGCAGCTCTGGGACTAGCCAATTTGACGCACATCCCTTGCTTGGCGCATGTGCTGAATTTGGTGGTGCAGAAGTTCATTCACAACTACCCCGACATGTCAGAGCTGCTGCATAAAGTGCGGGCCGTCTGTTCGCGCTTCCGGCGTTCACATCCTGCTGCTGCTCGCCTGTCTGCGCTACAGCGTAACTTCGGCCTTCCCGCTCACCGCCTCATATGCGACGTGCCCACCAGGTGGAACTCCACCTTGCACATGCTGGACAGACTGTGCGAGCAGCAGCAGGCCATAGTGGAGTTTCAGCTGCAGCACGCACGGGTCAGTCGCACTACAGAACAGCACCACTTCACCACCAATGACTGGGCCTCCATGCGAGACCTGTGTGCCCTGTTGCGCTGTTTCGAGTACTCCACCAACATGGCCAGTGGCGATGACACCGTTATCAGCGTTACAATACCACCTCTATGTCTCCTTGAGAAAACACTTAGGGCGATGATGGAACAGGAGGTGGCCCAGGAGGAGGAGGAGGAGGATGAGGAAGAGGGGTCATTTTTAGCACTTTCAGGCCAGTCTCTTCGAAGTGACTCAGAGGGAGGTTTTTTGCAACAGCAGAGGCCAGGTACAAATGTGGCCAGCCAGGGCCCACTACTGGAGGACGAGGAGGACGAGGATGAGGAGGAGGTGGAGGAGGATGAGGATGAAGCATGGTCACAGCGGGGTGGCACCCAACGCAGCTCGGGTCCATCACTGGTGCGTGGCTGGGGGGAAAGGCAGGACGATGACGATACGCCTCCCACAGAGGACAGCTTGTCCTTACCCCTGGGCAGCCTGGCACACATGAGCGACTACATGCTGCAGTGCCTGCGCAACGACAGCAGAGTTGCCCACATTTTAACCTGTGCGGACTACTGGGTTGCCACCCTGCTGGATCCACGCTACAAAGACAATGTGCCCACCTTACTTCCTGCACTGGAGCGTGATAGGAAGATGCGCGAGTACAAGCGCACGTTGGTAGACGCGCTACTGAGAGCATTCCCAAATGTCACAGGGGAACAAGTGGAAGCCCAAGGCCAAGGCAGAGGAGGAGCAAGAGGTCGCCAAGGCAGCTGTGTCACGGCCAGCTCCTCTGAGGGCAGGGTTAGCATGGCAGAGATGTGGAAAACTTTTGTCAACACGCCACAGCTAACTGCACCACCACCTGATACGCAACGTGTTAGCAGGAGGCAACATTTCACTAACATGGTGGAACAGTACGTGTGCACACCCCTCCACGTACTGACTGATGGTTCGGCCCCATTCAACTTCTGGGTCTCTAAATTGTCCACGTGGCCAGAGCTAGCCTTTTATGCCTTGGAGGTGCTGGCCTGCCCGGCAGCCAGCGTTTTGTCTGAACGTGTATTCAGCACGGCAGGGGGCGTCATTACAGACAAACGCAGCCGCCTGTCTACAGCCAATGTGGACAAGCTGACGTTCATAAAAATGAACCAGGCATGGATCCCACAGGACCTGTCCGTCCCTTGTCCAGATTAGACATTAACTACCTCCCCATAACCATATATTATTGGACTCCAGGGCACTTCCTCATTCAATCCTATTTTTATTTTCATTTTACCATTATATTGCGATGCTACCCAAAGTTGAATGAACCTCTCCTCTGCCTGTGTGCTAGGCCTAAATATATGCCAATGGACTGTTGCAGTGGTGGCTGACATGAAGCCTGATTCTCTGCTATGACATGCAGACTAATTCTCTGCTGACATGAAGCCAGATTGTCTGTTACGGGACCTCTCTCCTCTGCCTGGGTGCTGGGCCTAAATTTATGACCATGGACTGTTGCAGTGGTGGCTGACGTGAAGCCTGATTCTCTGCTATGACATGCAGACTGATTCTCTGCTGACATGAAGCCAGATCGTCTGTTACGGGACCTCTCTGCTCTGCCTGTGTGCTAGGCCTAAATATATGCCAATGGACTGTTGCAGTGGTGGGTGACGTGAAGCCTCATTCTCTGCTATGACATGCAGACTGATTCTCTGCTGACATGAAGCCAGATTGTCTGTTACGGGACCTCTCTGCTCTGCCTGTGTGCTAGGCCTAAATATATGCCAATGGACTGTTGCAGTGGTGGGTGACGTGAAGCCTCATTCTCTGCTATGACATGCAGACTGATTCTCTGCTGACATGAAGCCAGATTGTCTGTTACGGGACCTCTCTGCTCTGCCTGTGTGCTAGGCCTAAATATATGCCAATGGACTGTTGCAGTGGTGGGTGACGTGAAGCCTCATTCTCTGCTATGACATGCAGACTGATTCTCTGCTGTCATGAAGCCAGATTGTCTGTTACGGGACCTCTCTGCTCTGCCTGTGTGCTAGGCCTAAATATATGCCAATGGACTGTTGCAGTGGTGGGTGACGTGAAGCCTCATTCTCTGCTATGACATGCAGACTGATTCTCTGCTGACATGAAGCCAGATTCTCTGTTACGGGACCTCTCTCCTCTGCCTGTGTGTGTGCTGGGCCTAAATATATGCCAATGGACTGTTGCAGTGGTGGCTGACGTGAAGCCTCATTCTCTGCTATGACATGCAGACTAATTCTCTGCTGACATGAAGACAGATTCTCTGTTACGGGACCTCCCTCCTCTGCCTGGGTGCTGGGCCTAAATATATGCCAATGGACTGTTGCAGTGGTGGCTGACGTGAAGCCTCATTCTCTGCTATGACATGCAGACTGATTCTCTGCTGACATGAAGCCAGATTCTCTGTTACGGGACCTCTCTCCTCTGCCTGTGTGTGTGCTGGGCCTAAATATATGCCAATGGACTGTTGCAGTGGTGGGTGACGTGAAGCCTCATTCTCTGCTATGACATGCAGACTGATTCTCTGCTGACATGAAGCCAGATCCTCTGTTACGGGAGCTCTCTCCTCTGCCTGGGTGCTGGGCCTAAATTTATGACAATTGACTGTTGCAGTGGTGGGTGACGTGAAGCCTGATTCTCTGCTATGATATGAAGACTGATTCTCTGCTGACATGAAGCCAGATTGTCTGTTACGGGACCTTTCTCCTCTGCCTGGGTTCTGGGCCTAAATTTATGAAAATTGACTCTTACAGTGGTGGGTGACGTGAAGCCTGATTCTAGGCTATGATATGAAGACTGATTCTCTGCTGACATGAAGCCAGATTGTCTGTTACGGGACCTTTCTCCTCTGCCTGGGTTCTGGGCCTAAATTTATGAAAATTGACTCTTACAGTGGTGGGTGACGTGAAGCCTGATTCTCTGCTATGATATGAAGACTGATTCTCTGCTGACATGAAGCCAGATTCTCTGTTACGGGACCTCTCTCCTCTGCCTGGGTGCTGGGCCTAAATTTATGACAATGGACTGTTGCAGTGGTGGCTGACGTGAAGCCTGATTCTCTGCTATGACATGCAGACTGATTCTCTGCTGTCATGAAGCCAGATTGTCTGTTACGGGACCTCTCTGCTCTGCCTGTGTGCTAGGCCTAAATATATGCCAATGGACTGTTGCAGTGGTGGCTGACGTGAAGCCTCATTCTCTGCTATGACATGCAGACTAATTCTCTGCTGACATGAAGCCAGATTGTCTGTTACGGGACCTCTCTCCTCTGCCTGGGTGCTGGGCCTAAATTTATGACAATGGACTGTTGCAGTGGTGGCTGACGTGAAGCCTGATTCTCTGCTATGACATGCAGACTAATTCTCTGCTGACATGAAGCCAGATTGTCTGTTACGGGACCTCTCTCCTCTGCCTGGGTGCTGGGCCTAAATATATGCCAATGGACTGTTGCAGTGGTGGCTGACGTGAAGCCTCATTCTCTGCTATGACATGCAGACTAATTCTCTGCTGTCATGAAGCCAGATTGTCTGTTACGGGACCTCTCTGCTCTGCCTGTGTGCTAGGCCTAAATATATGCCAATGGACTGTTGCAGTGGTGGGTGACGTGAAGCCTCATTCTCTGCTATGACATGCAGACTGATTCTCTGCTGACATGAAGCCAGATTGTCTGTTACGGGACCTCTCTGCTCTGCCTGTGTGCTAGGCCTAAATATATGCCAATGGACTGTTGCAGTGGTGGGTGACGTGAAGCCTCATTCTCTGCTATGACATGCAGACTGATTCTCTGCTGACATGAAGCCAGATTCTCTGTTACGGGACCTCTCTCCTCTGCCTGTGTGTGTGCTGGGCCTAAATATATGCCAATGGACTGTTGCAGTGGTGGCTGACGTGAAGCCTCATTCTCTGCTATGACATGCAGACTAATTCTCTGCTGACATGAAGACAGATTCTCTGTTACGGGACCTCCCTCCTCTGCCTGGGTGCTGGGCCTAAATATATGCCAATGGACTGTTGCAGTGGTGGCTGACGTGAAGCCTCATTCTCTGCTATGACATGCAGACTGATTCTCTGCTGACATGAAGCCAGATTCTCTGTTACGGGACCTCTCTCCTCTGCCTGTGTGTGTGCTGGGCCTAAATATATGCCAATGGACTGTTGCAGTGGTGGCTGACGTGAAGCCTCATTCTCTGCTATGACATGCAGACTGATTCTCTGCTGACATGAAGCCAGATTCTCTGTTACGGGACCTCTCTCCTCTGCCTGTGTGTGTGCTGGGCCTAAATATATGCCAATGGACTGTTGCAGTGGTGGCTGACGTGAAGCCTCATTCTCTGCTATGACATGCAGACTAATTCTCTGCTGACATGAAGACAGATTCTCTGTTACGGGACCTCCCTCCTCTGCCTGGGTGCTGGGCCTAAATATATGCCAATGGACTGTTGCAGTGGTGGCTGACGTGAAGCCTCATTCTCTGCTATGACATGCAGACTAATTCTCTGCTGACATGAAGACAGATTCTCTGTTACGGGACCTCTCTCCTCTGCCTGGGTGCCGGGGCCTAAATATCTGAGAATGGACTGTTCCAGTGGTGGGTGACGGGAAGCCAGATTCTCTGCTATGGAACCTCTCTCCAATTGATTTTGGTTAATTTTTATTTATTTAATTTTTATTTTAATTCATTTCCCTATCCACATTTGTTTGCAGGGGATTTACCTACATGTTGCTGCCTTTTGCAGCCCTCTAGCTCTTTCCTGGGCTGTTTTACAGCCTTTTTAGTGCCGAAAAGTTCGGGTCCCCA
The DNA here is from genome assembly GCF_014858855.1 of Bufo gargarizans. Taxonomy (NCBI): domain Eukaryota; kingdom Metazoa; phylum Chordata; class Amphibia; order Anura; family Bufonidae; genus Bufo; species Bufo gargarizans. The sequence goes on along the minus strand of NC_058081.1, from coordinate 685,183,091 downwards.
TTGACTTCAATGGGGTTCGGGTTCGGGACGAAGTTCGGATCGGGTTCGGATCCCGAACCCGAACATTTCCGGGATGTTCGGCCGAACTTCTCGAACCCGAACATCCAGGTGTTCGCTCAACTCTAGCCCTGACCCCTCGGTAAGTCTTCAGCCAGGCAGGTGATATCTACAGTATGTTATGTGTATTCTGTGGTTGCATCTAGGACTGCAGGTGACATCTACTATACTATTTGTACTCAAATAGTTATCACTATGTTATCTGTGGTGTTACACAGGACTGCAGGAAAGATCTACTACATTAGTTCTGCTCAGATCAGTGTGTCATTTGAGGTGTTGCACAGGACTGCAGGTGAAACCTACTACATTATATGGACACAGATCACTGTCTGAGTAGTTTCATAGGACTGCAGGGGACATCTACTACATTATCTGTACCAAGAGAGTTATCACTGTTATCACTGATTTAATAAAGAAACTTTGAATATTAAAAAAAAGATTATTGGAGTCCAGTACACTATACTACAACTGTGAGGCAGAAAACGGCATCAGACAATAAACTATCAGCACCGGGATCAATATTTTAAAAGATCTGTGTCTATGATTGGGAATTAAGGGATGTAGATTGGGGGGGGGGGGGATACAAATTGATAAAAATTGAGTTGCATTGCTTTAAATGTTGATACAGCATTCATTGAAAATGTCTGGCAGCCCGACTGAGTACGCCGTGACACACTACACGGACTCTTTTCCTATCTCTATAACCTATCTCAATTAATTAAATGTAACGTACTATTAACTAGCTGTAATTGGTGTTTACAGTTAAGGTCTCTTTTCTTTCTGTCCCCCTATACCAGCAATTTACAAGCTCAGAAAAAACACACATGTCTTGGTTGAGGTCTTATAGAGTGCCCCCTACACGTGTCCGTATAAATAATTGGTTGAGGTTGACTGCAAGGCATCATAGGCAAGGCCACTGGCCAGTCATGTGATCCCACTTCTTCATCTTCCCTGCTGTCTTCTGAAGTTCTGAAGGATCTGTAAAACGGTAGATGCCACTTTACAGAGTATTTGATTCGTCAAAAATAAGTCCCAGAAGTTTCATATTCACTGCCAAGTTTTTTTTAGGAAATTCATAATGAATTTGAATAGTTTAGAATCAATTTACTCATTTCTAAAAGACATCTGTTGTATTATAAATGATGGCGGAGGGTCCAAATACGAGCTGCTGGGTAACGAATTCAAAACTGCCACAGGGGTGAGTAGGGCATGTTTAAAGTGAGAGTGTTCAGTCCATGTGATGGCCACATTTTCTTGTACCGTACCACTCACAGTTTGCCTGACCTTAACTCTCTGCATCATAGTGATCTACGATGATGTGAGTTCCAACCCGACCAAAGGTCTACTTTTCCGTTCTCCCAGCATCATGTGAATACAAGACAGTAGACCCACGGTGAGGCTGGAACTCAGAAAGAGCTCAGTAAGATACAGTGAGTTCAAGTCAGCTAAGCCAAGGTCCGTCAGGGAAATGTGACCATCACATGAACTGTGTTTAATTAGCACACTCGTCTGAAATCTGCCTAAGGTAAGGACTACCTCATCAGTATAAGAGGGAGATCTTGCCCACCAGCATGGGCCTTTAATAGAGCTGACCGGTTTATATAAAATGCAGTTATACAGAAGACCAGGGCTGTTGGGTGTATCTTTTGTACTGCTGCTGCCCCCTCATGTTACTAATACCTTTGGGCAGTAATTGAATAGGACAGGGCAAACTGGGCGAGCAAAGGATGGCCTGGCCACCAGGGTAAAAGGCTTGGGAGAATGCTTAAGCAGCATTGTTGATGGGTGGGGAGTCTCACTGGAGATGTGAGACCAAACAGGTGATCCATCAGCTCCTGGAAGGCCAGCCTGCTATATTGCACTGTCAGCAAATTAGTTAAATGAGCACCATGTGATACCATATTTTTCCTCTAGTGGCCACTGCAGAAGAAATGTGAGCCCACTAGAAAATGTCCCCAAGTCGTAAAAGCTGAAAAATGGAGTAGATCCACCAATTGACAGTGAGACCATTTGAGAGCTTGTTTTTGTGGGATGAGCTGTTTTGGAACAGAAATGCTGTTAGGGTTTCTTTTTATTTACAGCCTTCACCGTGTGGTATAAATGATGTTAACATTATTCTGATGGTCATGACTTAATAGGATGGAAGAATTTCCTCCGGCTACTCAGACTAACCTGTATCCTTCAATAACCACACCGACACCATCTTGCTTTGGTGAAAAAATGACCATGACGGCCGAACTTTATTATTCACATATAATAATAACAATAATAATAACAACAGGCACTTTAACACAACCTTCAACGTTATGACTCACTGCACCGTAACAAGGATCCTGGAGGGCAACCCAAACAAGCGGTATCTTCCTTAACCGTCTCACCTTATACTTCAAGCTTACCCTTGACCGCACTCACCGACCCAAGGGCACCAAATCCTTGAAGTATACCAGTATCTCCTCCTGTAGGCCTTTTAGCCCAAACAGGAGCCCCATCCTCGGCATTCACAAACCACATGAGATGCAGGCTCCAACATGTCCCGCATCTCTTAACCATTGTATTGCTCCCCAGGATCCCATATCAATCAGCCCCTTCCAACAGCAATCCAATAAACAAAGCTGCCAGGGTGGGAGGGTTGGAAACGCACTTGCTCTACACTATCACTGACCGAAGCCCCTCCTTCTAACAATATATACTGCCCGCCAATCTGCTAAAACCTCCCCTTCCTCCCTTAAACTAACCCCTAGCCATACTTCCTGACATTAACCCTTTACTATCCGGCGGTCTTCCCCCTAAGTCAATCCGCACTCCATTATGCCTACGCCTCATTCCGTTGCTATCATTACAATTGCAGACTTACAGATGTAGTAGAGTTAACACTGATGGTTTATGAGATGTGTTTTATAAACTAAATGCGTTAAGTAAACACCTTCAATTGCTTTTTATTGGCTTTTGTTTCAAGATAACGCGATGAGTTAAGAAATTTAAGTTGAGTTTGTGTGTTAACCCTGCTACATCTGGTACCAAATTATAGTTTTTGCTTTTTAGTTTTTTTCTACTTTAGACATTTTTAGGAATACAGGGGGTAATTTATTAAGACCTATACCTGGCGGTGGATCCGTCGGAGTTATATAGAGGCGCCAGCCTCTTCATAGCTTTGGCGTATCCACCGCCGCTTCTAAATGTAAGACAGCTTCCTAGCTGTCTTACATTTAGACCATTTTCTATGCCTAAAACAAGCGTAGAAAATGGTAAATGAAACGGGCCTGCCGGCCCGCCCCTTTCCCCGCCCACGACATGCCCACTTTTGTAGACCTGGTGTGAGAGGGGAGAAGTCAGATCCTCTGCGTTACAATCTGCGCCAGAGCTATGCCAAATTTATGAGTATTTCTGTTTAGTAATTGACCCTCACAGTTTATTTTTTGTGCCACTCTTTCCAAGGCCCATAACATTTTTCTTTTTACTGTATGTTGACGGAGGACTTTTTTTTTGAGGGATGACTTTAAGTTTTCATTGATCATTTGAGATTCATAGGACTTGTTGATGACTTGTTATTCCATTTTTTAAGGGAGGAATGAACAAAAATAAGAAATTTTGGCTTTTTTTTCATCATGTTTGATAATGAGTTCATATTTCATAGGGGACTTCAGTATTCAGTCTAGTATATTAATGCATAATGGTATATAGGACAGGGTGTAATCTTTACCAATTACCTTCACAATTACCTTCACTTGTAGATCACAAACCCCCTTGCCAGTTCAGGGGCTGCAGTTTGAGAGCGCCAAGTCTTGGACATTTAAACCAGCTTTGATCTCTGAATTTCTATTGTGGTAATTGTCTTCATTTATACCTTTCAGCCTCTTCTCTAACGTGTGTGGAATGTAATGTTGAAGGTGAGAAATATTGCCAAGGAAACAAAGTCACTTGTCCTCCTGAAGAAGATGTTTGTGTTACAACCTTAGAAAGTGACACCAAAGGTGAGCCATGAAACATAAATTGGCAAGATATGATATTCAGCAGCTTAAAAAGCGATATTGATATCGGCCCATGAAAGTAAAGGGGTTGTCCAGTTGGGTGGGGAAGGTTGAGAAGTCTCTAGCAATGACAATGAGTGGGATAAAAAAATAAAATACATGAAAGGAAGCGAAATCTGTACAAAAACTGTACAACGTGTTCTACCATCAGTCTAGCATAGCATATAGAATACCTGATCAAGTAATCTCACATACTTAATTTTTTTAGTTTTAAGTTTGAAAAGCCCTATAAATTAGTGATTGATAACATAATATTAGGGCTAAATCCGTTCTCTACACAGTTCCCGATATTTTTTATTTTTTTTTGGGTGGGAGGGTATTGAATTTAATTAAACCAACATAAGTAATCAGTACACCAATACACAGGATAGTGCACCAATTTACCTGTGAATGATAATGTGATATTAAGCATCAGGCCTCAATCGTCTGTTTCCATTTATTGTATTTCCACAGGGTTGGAATTTTATTTTTTTGAGGGGTTGTGCAATTAAACCAGCATATAGCTAATCAGTACACCAATACACAGGGTACTGCACCAAATTATCGTTGAGTGATAACGAATGTGGGTTGAAATCCGTTTCCCTTAATTTCTATCTTCACACGGTGTCAATTTTTTTGGGGTTGTTAAATAGGACGCTGTTATGGGGTGGATCTGTGGATGACGCTGTTATATGGGGGATCTGTGGAGGACGCTGTTATGGGGGATCTGTGGAGGACGCTGTTATGGGGTGGATCTGTGGAGGACGCTGTTATGTGGGGGATCTGTGGAGGACGCTGTTATGTGGGGGATCTGTGGAGAACGCTGTTATGTGGGGGATCTGTGGAGGGCACTGTTATGTGGGGGATCTGTGGAGGACGCTGTTATGTGGGGGATCTGTGGATGACGCTGTTATGGGGGATCTGTGGAGGACGCTGTTATGTGGGGGATCTGTGGATAACGCTGTTATGTGGTGGATCTGTGGATGACGCTGTTATGGGGGATCTGTGGATGGCGCTGTTATGTGGGCGATCTGTGGAGGACGCTGTTATGTTGGCGATTTGTGGAGGACGCTGAGATGTGGGGGATCTGTGGATGACGCTGTTATGGGGGATCTGTGGAGGACGCTGTTATGTGGGGGATCTGTGGATGACGCTGTTATGTGGGCGATCTGTGGATGACGCTGTTATGTGGTGGATCTGTGGATGACGCTGTTATGTGGTGGATCTGTGGATGACGCTGTTATGGGGGATCTGTGGATGGCGCTGTTATGTGGGCGATCTGTGGAGGACGCTGTTATGTTGGCGATCTGTGGAGGACGCTGTTATGTGGGGGATCTGTGGATGACGCTGTTATGGGGGGAATCTGTGGAGGACACTGTTATGGGGGGGATCTGTGGAGGACGCTGTTATGTGGGGGATATGTGGAGGACGCTGTTAAATGGGGCGATCTGTGGAGGACGCTGTTATGTGGGCGATCTGTGGAGGACGCTGTTATAGGGTGGATCTGTGAATGACGCTGTTATATGGGGGATCTGTGGAGGACGCTGTTATGCGGTGGATCTGTGGAGGATGCTGTTATGTGGGGGATCTGTGGAGGACGCTGTTATGTGGGGGATCTGTGGAGGACGCTGTTATGTGGGCGATCTGTGGATGACGCTGTTATGTGGGCGATCTGTGGATGGCGCTGTTATGTGGGGGATATGTGGAGGACTCTGTTATGTGGGGGATCTGTGGAGGACGCTGTTATGTGGGGATCTGTGGATGACGCTGTTATGTGGGCGATCTGTGGAGAACGCTGTTATGTGGGCGATCTGTGGAGGACGCTGTTATGTGGGGGGGATCTGTGGAGGATGCTGTTATGTGGGGGATCTGTGGAGGACGCTGTTATGTGGGGGATCTGTGAAGGACGCTGTTATGTGGGGGATCTGTGGATGACGCTGTTATGGGGGATCTGTGGAGGACGCTGTTATGTGGGGGATCTGTGGATGACGCTGTTATGTGGTGGATCTGTGGATGACGCTGTTATGGGGGATCTGTGGAGGACGCTGTTATGTGGGGGATCTGTGGATGACGCTGTTATGTGGGGGATCTGTGGAGGACGCTGTTATGTTGGCGATCTGTGGAGGACGCTGTTATGTGCGGGATCTGTGGATGACGCTGTTATGGGGGGGATCTGTGGAGGACACTGTTATGGGGGGGATCTGTGGAGGACGCTGTTATGTGGAGGATATGTGGAGGACGCTGTTAAATGGGGGCGATCTGTGGAGGACGCTGTTATGTGGGCGATCTGTGGAGGACTCTGTTATGGGGTGGATCTGTGGAGGACGCTGTTATGTGGGGGATCTGTGGAGGACGCTGTTATGCGGTGGATCTGTGGAGGACGCTGTTATGTGGGGGATCTGTGGAGGACGCTGTTATGTGGGGGATCTGTGGAGGACGCTGTTACGTGGGCGATCTGTGGATGACGCTGTTATGTGGGCGATCTGTGGATGGCGCTGTTATGTGGGGGATATGTGGAGGACGCTGTTATGTGGGGTATCTGTGGAGGACGCTGTTATGTGGGGTATCTGTGGAGGACGCTGTTATGTGGGGGATCTGTGGATGACGCTGTTATGTGGGCGATCTGTGGAGGACGCTGTTATGTGGGCGATCTGTGGAGGACGCTGTTATGTGGGGGGGATCTGTGAGGGGCGCTGTTATGTGGGGGATCTGTGGAGGACGCTGTTATGTGGGGGATCTGTAGAGGACCCTGTTACGTGGGGGATCTGTGGATGACGCTGTTATGGGGGATCTGTGGATGACGCTGTTATGGGGGATCTGTGGATGGCGCTGTTATGTGGGGGATATGTGGAGGACGCTGTTATGTGGGGGATCTGTGGATGACGCTGTTATGTGGGGGATCTGTGGATGACGCTGTTATGGGGGATCTGTGGATGGCGCTGTTATGTGGGCGATCTGTGGAGGACGCTGTTATGTTGCCGATCTGTGGAGGACGCTGTTATGTGGGGGATCTGTGGATGACGCTGTTATGGGGGATCTGTGGATGACGCTGTTATGGGGGATCTGTGGATGACGCTGTTATGTGGGGGATCTGTGGATGGCGCTGTTATGTGGGGGATCTGTGGATGGCGCTGTTATGTGGGGGATCTGTGGATGGCGCTGTTATGTGGGGGATCTGTGGATGGCGCTGTTATGTGGGGGATCTGTGGATGACACTGTTATATGGGGAATCTGGCGGACGCTGTTATGTGGGGGATCTGTGGATGATGCTGTTTTGTAGGGGATCTGTGGATGGCGCTGTTATGTGGGGGATGTGTGGATGAATCTGTTATGTGGGGGATCTGTGGATGGCGCTGTTATGTGGGGGATCTGTGGATGGCGCTGTTATGTGGGGGATCTGTGGATGACACTGTTATGGGGGATCTGTGGAGGACGCTGTTATGTGGGGGATCTGTGGAGGACGCTGTTATGAGGGATCTGTGGAGGACGCTGTTATGTGGGGGATCTGTGGCAGACGCTGTTATGTGGGGGATCTGTGGAGGACGATATTATGTGGGGGATCTGTGAATGAAGCATTGTTATGGGGGATCTGTGGAGGACGCTGTTATGTGGAGGATCTGTGGAGGACGCTGTTATGTGGGGGATCTGTGGCGGACGCTGTTATGTGGGGGATCTGTGGATGACGCTGTTATGGGGGGGATCTGTGGATGACGCTGTTATGTGGGGGATCTGTGGATGATGCTGTTTTGTAGGGGATCTGTGGATGGCGCTGTTATGTGGGGGATGTGTGGATGGTGCTGTTATGTGGGGGATCTGTGGATGGCGCTGTTATGTGGGGGATCTGTGGATGACACTGTTATGGGGGATCTGTGGAGGACGCTGTTATGTGGGGGATCTGTGGAGGACGCTGTTATGTGGGGGATCTGTGGCAGACGCTGTTATGTGGGGGATCTGTGGAGGACGATATTATGTGGGGGATCTGTGAATGAAGCATTGTTATGGGGGATCTGTGGAGGACGCTGTTATGAGGAGGATCTGTGGAGGACGCTGTTATGTGGGGGATCTGTGGAGGACGCTGTTATGTGGGGGATCTGTGGCGGACGCTGTTATGTGGGGGATCTGTGGATGACGCTGTTATGGGGGGGATCTGTGGATGACGCTGTTATGAGGGGGATCTGTGGATGACACACTGTTATGGGGGATCTGTGGAGGACGCTGTTATGTGGGCGATCTGTGGAGGACGCTGTTATGTGGGCGATCTGTGGATGACGCTGTTATATGAGGGATCTGTGGAGGACGCTGTTATGTGGGGGATCTGTGGGGGATCTGTGGAGGACGCTGTTATGGGGGATCTGTGGAGGACGCTGTTATGGGGTGGATCTGTGGAGGACGCTGTTATGTGGGGGATTTGTGGATGACGCTGTTATGTGGGAGATCTGTGGAGGACGCCGTTATGTGGGGGATCTGTGGATGACGCTGTTATGTGGGTGATCTGTGGATGACGCTGTTATTTGGGGGATCTGTGGAGGACGCTGTTATGTGGGTGATCTGTGGATGACGCTGTTATTTGGGGGATCTGTGGAGGACGCTGTTATGTGGGGGATCTGTGGAGGACGCTGTTATGTGGGGGATCTGTGGAGGACGCTGTTATGGGGGATCTGTGGAGGACGCTGTTATGGGGGGATCTGTGGAGGACGCTGTTATGTGGGGGATCTGTGGAGGATGCTGTTATGTGGGGGATATGTGGATGACGCTGTTATGTGGGCGATCTGTGGAGGACGCTATTATGAGGGATCTGTGGAGGACGCTGTTATGGCGGATCTGTGGAGGACGCTGTTATGGGGGATCTGTGGAGGACGCTGTTATGTGGGGGATCTGTGGAGGACGCTGTTATGGGGATCTGTGGAGGACACTGTTATGGGGGATCTGTGGAGGACGCTGTTATGGGCGATCTGTGGAGGACACTGTTATGGGGGATCTGTGGAGGACACTGTTATGGGGTGGATCTGTGGAGGACACTGTTATGGGGTGGATCTGTGGATGGCATTGTTATAGGCAGGGGATGTGTGCTATGACACATAGGGCCATGAGGGGGGCCAGCATAAGACACACATATAGCATCTTATGCTGGTCCCCCTCAGCCCTATGTGTCCTAAACTGCGCACATAACTGGATTTGTGTGTAAAGTATTTTACTACTGTGTGAAACGAGCTCTCTCCTATTGATAGCAAGTCCAGCCTCTGTACTCACTGTCACAGTACTATGAATGCACTGCAGCGAGCGGCAGCGAGCGGGCCGGCCGGCGCGTGACTGACGTCACTTAGTAACGCTCCTCCCACTTCAGGAAGCAGGAGCGTTACTAAGTGACGTCAGACGACGGCCGGCCCGCTCGCTGCAGTCATTCATCCTGAAAGTGAGTACAGAGGCTAGACCTGTTATCAAAAGGAGAGAGCTTGTTTCACACAGTAGTAAAATACTTTACACACAAAGCCAGTTATGTGCGCGGAGCCCCTTCATATATAATCGCAGCATTTTCGGGTCGGCCAAATCGCCATATCGCATTTGGCGATTATCGCGACTTGATTATTTTTTCGATATATCGTGCAGCCCTATTATATACCAATTTTCAAGGCAACCGTGCACCACGCCAGACCTGCAGGGTATGACGAAGTGAGGTCACAGTTATGGGCAATCGAGGGTACTCACTATATTTGCGGAACCCTGGGCAGGCGCGTGGCAGTGAAGGAGAGGTAGACACAGTTCCTCTGGGGCACGCTCTGTAGAGAGGGACCAGGCCTGATGGTAGTTGAGGTGCCCTGGATGTTACAGGTATTTCGTGTGCCTGGGGCAAGGTCCCTGTGGTAATTCGTGACGCCAGTGCCTTTGGACGGTGGCACGCCGGTTGGTGGTTGGAAAGATGAAGGTACACAAGTATGCAGTGAACCAAACGTAAACTTTACTGGACAATCCAACTTTGTACAGCAGGGAGTAGTACAGTCTTTAGATTATTACAGTTCCACAAAAAAGGGGCTTATTCACAATACGGCAGGCAATAGTCATGCAAGTTACACTGAGGGTAAATTCCACAAGCACTCAGCAGCAGGTTGTACTTTGACACTGTCCTTTATAGAACTCCTACTCTGGCTTGATAACTCCCAAGGCCCGGATGCCTAAAAGGGTGGCTTATATCCTTGGTTATCTCCTTCCTCAGGTATTATACTACTTGCAATGGTTTCTAAGTTCCTCTGCCTATCAGGGGCACTTGGCTTACCCTGGGACGCCTCCTCCCATCAGGTGGATACTGTCGGTTTCTCCCAGGAGGTTGAATCCTGCAACTGGGGTGTCTCTTCAGAGCTAACTTAGGCTCTCTTGTTCTTCAGGCAAGCTGGAGCTTCTCAACAGCCTCCTGGACATCACTAGCAGCCTGGGCTATCCAGCTGCATGTCAGGAGCAGGCCAAGCACCCAACTAGGCCTGCTGCTGCATTAGACAGGGGTACATTGCATATAACAACACATTAAAACATACATTAAATGCAGAATTAAATATGACATTTCTGTTCCTTGTGAGTAGGAGTAACGCGCACACCAATTGACCCTTGTGTAGTGCCCACCCATACCTAGTGGGACACTACATACCCCCACGCTATAACGTTGCCCGTCCTCGGCGCAACATGGAGGGTCCCTGCACAGCTGGATACTGCACCTGTAATGAGGACAATAAAGCAAAGCAGGAAAACACATCTACATTTGCAAAATATACATTATATGTATACATATATTAGGCAGTTCCACTGGAATAGGAGCAAGTAATGGTGAAAAGGGGCGTCGTTCTTTTCTCTTAGGATAAAACAATGGGAACAGGGGCGCTGACCTGGCACAGCGTAACAATAAATACTAGGATAGTCCATATAATACTCTTTAAGTGCAAATTGTCCATGTTAGAACAGTTGTAGTCCATGGAATATGTAAAACATTAAATAACAGTTTTTGGAGGCTCAAAGCATATCAAATGAGTCCGTACCCAGTTTTTTTTTCTTTTCGTTCATTCCACAGCTAAGTAGAGATATAAGCGGAGGCGACCATAAAGGGCAGTAAGAATCTCAGAGGCTCATACATGGTGGAGTCCATCTCTGGGCACAATACTTTAAAACAGTAGCAAAATCTCAGAGGCTCATGTGCATTTGAGTCTATTCCCTGGGCCCAATTCCTTGAAATTCCAGTTGCATAATAAAATAGCAGCACATAAAATAGTCCACATTATTCAAATGGCATACACATCAAAGTAGTGCTGTAATACCCTTAATCAACCTGAAAAGGGGGTTAAAGGGTTAAGAGTGCAACTTATGAAAACAGGCACAACTGGGTTTTCACTCTGAGAAAGCAGGCAGGAGGTCCTGTAAACAAGATGGCCTTGCTGCACGTGGTATTTTCAGTGGCTCACCGCCTCCACTGAGCCGTGGGTAACTGGCAGCAGCAACAGAGGGCCAAAACAACAAAGGACTCCTGTCCTGGAAGGGTTAAATCTTCGGTAGGATCCCTTGGCAAAACAAATCACACATCAAGGGCCTAGCAGGCCAATTCACAGGGGCATATCATATTCACTTTGCATTTCAGTGGTGCTCCCTGGCTCCATTTGTATATTGGGCCTGTATTGCGATTCAACAGATGGATGTGCCCACAACACAGTATTGGGGGGCAACTGCAACATAAACGGACCCCTAATAGGTATAGGCCCCATAGGCCTAGGGGTAATCAAAGTCGCTGACCTCACCGGAGCAGGCATAACAAATGTGGGCTGCTGCACTGGCCTGGGTACCGCTGCTGCAAGCGGTCCGGTGGGTTCTGGAACGACTGGCTCTGTGCGCCGGTGCACAGCGTAAGAGGATCCCACCGCAGGTGCCGGTACTAAGGAGGGACGATTGACAGGGACAGGTACTCTCACCTTAGACCCGGAGACGTCCGAGTCCTTACGTTGTAGGCCAGGTGGAGTCCGGATCCTGGCGGAGGCAGTCTGGCGTAGCTCCCGCAGTTTCAGCTCCAGCCGCACGATCTGGTCGTCCAGGCTTTCGGAGTCGGGATCGCTGGTCTCCGCTGTCGTTGTCGGCACTTGGGCGGTGGGTGGTTCGTCCTGCGCAGCCGCTGCAGACTCAGGTGAGGCGTCCGCTTTCCTCCCTCTGCGGATATTCTCCAGGGCAGCTCTGAATCTCTCTGCATCCTGAAGCTCACGGACAGTTTTCTCCCTGCGAGGCAACTCAGGTGAGGGCCATGGGCTAACCCTCTTCTCTACCACTGTCGGCTGCCAGAACACATTTGGGCCAATGAAAGAGCCCCGTTCTTGGAAGGCGTGATGGGCCGGTCCTGGAGAGCATTCAAACTCACGCTCGCAGCCAGGGTTGTCCTCCGGAGAGCGCACAGACTCACGCTCGCAGCCAGAGTAGTCCTCATCAAAGTCCCAGTCCTCCGACTTCTTTTTCGGACGGGACACGGCAGTGGCGTAGGGGCCTCGCAGGCCCTCAGCAGGGGTAAATTCAACCTCCTCTCCCTCGCGGAGGTTGTGTAGACGTTCTGGGAGGTAACTCCGCTTGACGGACCTCCTGTTGACATATAAGTCTCGTCCAGTCAGGTAGTCTTTAATGAAACCGAAGCCTCGGTCCTTGTCAAAGGCCACAACCAACCCCATTCTCCTTTCCAGGCGGGGTTGTGTGTCGGTGTGGCACTCGTGAACGGTCTTTGCCAGTTCTTCATAATATATCTTGGTCTTAGTAGTCTTCTTTATTGCGGCCTCCCGGATCTCTGCCATCAATGCGGACCACTTGAACGAGGGCTGGAAGAAGTCTCTCCAGGAGCCATAGTAGGTCTCCGGTTGCGTCCTCTGTGGCGGGCAGGCGGGTCTCTCCGGTCCCGGAGAGTAGGCCGGTGGAGCGTCCTCTTGCTCAACACCAGTCACATTCATAGTTAATAAGTCAGGCGCGGACATATCAGCAGGAAAGTCCTCACTCCTCAACATGCTCGATCCTTCTCTGGAGAGCGACAGGGTGGCGCCAATAAGTTCAGACAGATCCTCCCATTGCACTGGGAGGCCGCCCCCCAGGTACTCCAGTATGGGGGAGGCGGAGTCCATCACAGCAGACATGCAAATGTCCAGACAGGGCGGTGGCGCCAGCATACAGCCTTCCCGCACTTTTAGCAGAAGGCGCCAATTTTTACCGCCAATTTAAGATGAAGATGACGCAGCAAACAATTTCAAGCAAGCTCAGCGGCCATCTTTGAGCAAAAATAGCTGTCTATTCATTGACAGCAAGCGGTGGCTTAAATAAGTAGAAAACAGTCCACACAATGCTATTTTCACACCGCAATCAGTACAGTTCACTTTGGCCCAGCAATTTTCAATAAAACAATTGGGGCATGTCACTTTAAGATAACTTTTAGCACACAGTTCTTAAATCCGCTATGGCGCAGGAATATTCGTATCCTGTTCGTGACGCCAATTTATGCAACACGCCAGACCTGCAGGGTATGACGAAGTGAGGTCACAGTTATGGGCAATCGAGGGTACTCACTATATTTGCGGAACCCTGGGCAGGCGCGTGGCAGTGAAGGAGAGGTAGACACAGTTCCTCTGGGGCACGCTCTGTAGAGAGGGACCAGGCCTGATGGTAGTTGAGGTGCCCTGGATGTTACAGGTATTTCGTGTGCCTGGGGCAAGGTCCCTGTGGTAATTCGTGACGCCAGTGCCTTTGGACGGTGGCACGCCGGTTGGTGGTTGGAAAGATGAAGATACACAAGTATGCAGTGAACCAAACGTAAACTTTACTGGACAATCCAACTTTGTACAGCAGGGAGCAGTACAGTCTTTAGATTATTACAGTTCCACAAAAAAGTGGCTTATTCACAATACGGCAGGCAATAGTCATGCAAGTTACACTGAGGGTAAATTCCACAAGCACTCAGCAGCAGGTTGTACTTTGACACTGTCCTTTATAGAACTCCTACTCTGGCTTGATAACTCCCAAGGCCCGGATGCCTAAAAGGGTGGCTTATATCCTTGGTTATCTCCTTCCTCAGGTATTATACTACTTGCAATGGTTTCTAAGTTCCTCTGCCTATCAGGGGCACTTGGCTTACCCTGGGACGCCTCCTCCCATCAGGTGGATACTGTCGGTTTCTCCCAGGAGGTTGAATCCTGCAACTGGGGTATCTCTTCAGAGCTAACTTAGGCTCTCTTGTTCTTCAGGCAAGCTGGAGCTTCTCAACAGCCTCCTGGACATCACTAGCAGCCTGGGCTATCCAGCTGCATGTCAGGAGCAGGCTTCTTAACCTGTGTCTTCTCAGACTCCTGGCTCTGCACACACTAACTCTCCCTGTCTGGGCCTGGACATTTATACTAGGGGCTCCCTATCTCCCTCTAGTGTCTGGGATGTCTAACTACACCCAACTAGGCCTGCTGCTGCATTAGACAGGGGTACATTGCATATAACAACACATTAAAACATACATTAAATGCAGAATTAAATATGACATTTTTGTTCCTTGTGAGTAGTAGTAACTCGCACACCAATTGACCCTTGTGTAGTGCCCACCCATACCTAGTGGGACACTACAACCAGAGCAACTTCGGTTCGGCCTGAATTGTTTCAGGTCCGAACCAAACTTTTTTTTTAATTCAGTGAACCTGAACCGAACCGATTCTCGAGTCTACTGCTAGCTGCCAAATAGCTTAATTTAGAATAGGGAAGGTATTAAAGGGGCCTTCCACTTGGGATGTCCTCTATCATGCATACTAATTTACATAAGCTCCCACACTTGAGGGTTCAATTTACAAGGCATCGTGTTGTGTTTCTCATACAGCTACAAGGAAAATATGAGACCTGACCAAAGTTCCTCCAGCAATAATCATTTAGACAGGGATCGTAGCCAAGAGAGCAGCTCAAATCCAGGGTTATAGGCTAATTTGGCCAATGGCTGTGGTCAACCACCAAATATATAGTCTAATGTACTGTATACACCCTAGTATGGCTTAAAGGAATTGTCCAACCTTTTGGACTTTCTGTAGCTTTCACTAGGAGAGTGTTATGCCTACCTAGAGGTTTACCACTTCTTATACTGTAAAATTCTGTATGGGCCCAGTTGGGGAAGTATCCCCAAGAAATTTGTGACCTAGCAGTGACGTGCTGCTTGGGCACAGCTAAGGCCAGTCCTTGGCTGCAGCGGCACATACTGTTTGGGCCTGTCCGTCCCAAACTTTACAGTACGGAGACTAAGCAGTTACAACACACTTCTAATTGTAGTTCAAAATTCCAAAAAGCTGGACAACACCTTGAACATTAAAGACAAGCCTTTTACTTAGACATATAGGGCTCTAGCACAATCTGATCAGAGCCTTATGGCCATATTATAGTGTTGGTGAGATATTATGTAGCACCTAGCTACTGGGCTGTCTCAGAGACCTTGGCATAGAGGTGGTAGTAACCTCGCAGCTCCTCAAGGGCTTGGCTATAGGCGGGGCAGAGTCATATAAGCTTCTTTTGCTACACTACTACTTTAAATGTTACATAGAAGATGGGGTATCTGGTAAAGATTTCATATTGGGGCCCAGGGGCATCAGGTTACACCTCTGCAATTTCTGTACCTCTGCAGCATGGTTGAAGTGTTTTTTCTTCTAGGTTACATGTTCTTCTATTTGTAGATGGAAAAGAAATGGTGACGTTCAGACGGCATTGTGGGCAAAGGAGAATGTGTGGTTACTCTGACAGCCTGACCACAGCCTTCGGTAAAAAGAAGCTCAGTAGTACTTGCTGCTTCACCAGTGACTGTTCTCCTCCATCGCCAACATGTAAGTACCTCTGAAAGGAACAATACATTGAGAAATCCTGAAAGGAAATCTTTTTTGAATCTTGAAATGGGTTAATTTTAGAGGGCTCATGGTGGAGTTTCAATTAGGTTGAGTTCACACTTCAGTTATTTCGTCAGTTATTTCCATCAGTTATTGTGAGCCAAAACCAGGTGCAGGTCAAAAACACAGGATGGGTGCAGATTACATTCTGAGTAGGCCATACTACTGGTTTTGGCTCACTTTCACATCTGCGTTTTCACTTTCTGGTATTAAGAGCCCTCATAGGATCTCAATACCGGAGGAAAACGCTTCAGTTATGTCCCCATTCATCATCAATGGGGACAAAACTGAACTGAATGGAACGTAATGCTTCAGAATGCATTCCATTCCATTTGGTTGCGTTCACATCGCGGACAGAAAATTGCTGCAAGCTGGGTTTTTCTGTCCGGCATGGGATGCGGAGCAAGGGGCATGACACACCATTAAAGTCACTGGTGCCGGATGCGTTTTCTCAGACACAAAAGAAAGCAGATCGGTCTCCCATTGACTTACAATGGTTTTAGTGTTGGATCCGTCATGACTATTTTAGAGATAATACAACCGGATCCATTCATTAAGGATGCAAGCGGTTGTATTATTATGACGGAAGCATTTTTGCTAATCCATGACGGATCTGCAAAAAACGCAGGTGTGAAAGTAGCCTTATATCTACACTGAACAAAAATATAAACGCAACACTTTTGGTTTTGCTCCAATTTTGCATGAGCTGAACTCAAAGATCTGAAACATTTTCTACATACACAAAAGACCCATTACTCTCAAATATTGTTCACAAATCTGTCTAGATCTGTGTTAGTGAGCACTTCTCCTTTGCCGAGATAATCCATCCCACCTCACAGGTGTGGCATATCAAGGTGCTGATTAGACAGCATGAATATTGCACAGGTGTGTCTTAGACTGCCCACAATGAAAGACCACTCTGAAATGTGTAGTTTGATCACACAGCACAATGCCACAGATGTCGCAACGTTTTAGGGAGCGTGCAATTGGAATGCTGACTGCAGGAATGTCTACCAGAGCTGTTGTCCATGCAATGAATGTTCATTTCTCTATCATAAGCCGTTTCCAAAGGCGTTTTAGAGAATTTGGCAGTACGTACAACCGGCCTCACAACCGCAGACCACGTGTAACCACACCAGCCCAGGACCTCCACATCCAGCATGTTCACCTCCATCATTGTCTGAGACCAGCCACCCGGACAGCTGCAGCAACAATCGGTTTGCACAACCAAAGAATTTCTGCACAAACTGTCAGAAACGTCTCAGGGAAGCTCATCTGCTCGTCCTCCTCATCGGGGTCTGGGCCTGACTGCATTTCGTCGTCGTAACTGACTTGAGTGGACAAATGCTCACATTCGATGGCGTCTGGCACGCTGGAGAGGCGTTCTGTTCACGGATGAGTCCCGGTTTTCACTGTTCAGGGCAGATGGCAGACAGCGTGTGTGGGTGAGCGGTTTCCTGACGTCAACGTTGTGGATCGAGCGGCCCATGGTGGCGGTGGGGTTATGGTATGGGCAGGCGTATGTTATGGACAATAAACACAGGTGCATTTTATTGATGGCATTTTTAATGCACAGAGATACCGTGACGAGATCCGGAGGCCCATTGTTGTGTCATTCATCCACGACCATCACCTCATGTTGCAGCATGATAATGCACGGCCCCATATCGCAAGGATCTGTACACAAATCCTGGAAGCTGAAAACATCCCAGTTCTTGCATGGCCAGCATACTCACCGGACATGTCACCCATTGAGCATTTTCGGGATGCTCTGGATCGGCGTATACGACAGCGTGTTCCAGTTCCTGCCAATATTCTGTAACTTTGCACAGCTATTTAAGAGGAGTGGACCAACATCCCACAGGCCACAATCAACAACCTGAGAGATGTGTTGCACTGCGTGAGACAAATGGTGACCACACCAGATACTGACTGGTTTTCTGACCCCCCCCCCCACCTCAGTAGGGCAAAACTGTGCACATTTCAGAGTGGCCTTTTATTGTGGGTGGTCTAAGGCACACCTGTGCAATATTCATGCTGTATAATCAGCACCTTGATATGCCACACCTGTGAGGTGGGATGGATAATCTCGGCAAAGGAGATGTGCTCACTGACACAGATTTAGACAAATTTGTAAACAATATTTGAGAGTAATGGGTCTTTTGTGTCTGTAGAAAATGTTTCAGATCTTTGAGTTCAGCTCATACAAAATGGGAACAAAACCGAAAGTGTTGCGTTTATATTTTTGTTGAGTGTATATGCACCTCCATCACTCCATGGCTATATATTATTGCCTTTGAAAGGAATGGGTGGGCAAATAATCATATCTCCCAAATGTTCCTGTTTTTGTAGGATTGTCCCATGAACCAACCTCCAAGTGTGGGTGTCATTGAGAAGTAGTAGCATTCAAGGCTCCTGCCAATGTACAATGCATTCAGAAAGCATTCAGATTGTTTCACTCTTTTCATATTTTGTTATGTTGTGGCCTGGTGCTAAAAAAAAAAAAGACGTTCAAATTTCTCTGGGAGGAACTGGGGGGGGGGTCTTGGTAAAGAATAAAAAAAAACAACAACAACTCTGTAGGATACTAGTGACTTTGATCGGAGAAAGCTTGAGGGAGTGAGAGGCTGAGGCTGAGTACTTAATATTACAGCTGCAGAACCTCATTCAAGCAGTTCTCTAGGGGCAGATTGGCCACAGACCTTACAGGGAAATATCCTGGTGGGCTGAAGCCCAGGGGGCCCCCTGAATCCTCCTTACGGCCAGACGGTGGAAGATTTATGGACTGTGGTATTTGGCTCTTTTGGGGTGGTATAATGTGCCACAATATTGTACTGCTGGCACCGCCTACCTGCCTTCCATCAATTTGGACCTGACTAGAAAACAGGGCAACTTTTAGTATTTTTTCCAGGACCACTTTTAGTTCCCTGTCTGCCCCTGCAGTTCTCCATTACAAAACCAGCGACCTGTAAAAAATGTTTTTGCTTTTTTTTTTTTTTTTTAAAACAGAGAGACCGATATTTCTTCTTCAAAACCTTCTCTAGTTTCTACTTAGACTTATTACTGGCACACCATCCCAATAGCATTCTGCTACTCAGCAATTGCAATTTTTTTTTAAAACCCATTTTATTTTTGTAAATGGGTTGCATTGTAACAAAATCATTTTACGAAAGAAACACCATTTTTATACCAGAGAAATTAAACGCAAATTACACCGTGAACCAAATCTTACCTCCTTTTCTGCATCGTTATATTGGGGGTGGGACGAAATGATCACATTACAAGTTTGCGACGTGTAGACGCAGCCCACTGGTAAAATCCATAAAAAAATACGCTTTTTTTCCATTGAAAATACATTTTTCAATGAAAATTTTTTAAAAAATCTCCCCCATATGTTTGGTATTGTTGCGTCCATAACGACCCGGACTACATAAATATAATGTAAATTATCCCCTACGGTGAATGCTGTAAAAAAAATACAGAATTGATAATTAATTGTTAGTTGCTACCAAAAAAACTTAATAACAAACCATCAAAAAAATTATTTAGTCCAAAATGATACCAATGAAAACGACAAGTCGTCCCGCAAAAATCAAGGCCTCACACAATTCCATAGGAAGACAAATAAAAAGGTTATGAGTCTTTGGAAGCGGTGATGCAAAAAGATTTTTGTTCCTTTAGAAAAAAGGGGTTTTATTGCACAAGAGTAGTAAAACGTAAAATAACGCTGTAATCGTACTAACCCATAGCATAAAGATATTATGTTATTTATACTGAAAAATGAACAACGTAAAGTTTATAACGTAAAAACTCAGTGACATTATTGCTGTTTTTCCCATCTCCCTCCAAAAAAATAATTAAAAAACAAAATCAGAAAGTTATTTGTACCTCAAAATGGCACCAAAAAAAACTACAACTTGTCCCGGGAAAAACAAGCCCTCATACAGCTATATAGACTGAAAAATAAAAATAAAGTTATAGCTCTTGGAAGGCGAAGATGAAAAAAGGAAGAAAAACGCTTCGACAGAAAAGCTCAAAACAGGCTGGTCACTAAGGGGTTAATGGGGAAACCTATTATTTTAGCATAAGGCTGTAACATAACAAAATGTCAAAAAGCGAAAGGGTCTGAAGACTTTCCGAATGCACTGGACTTACCAATATTTACAAAGCAAATTGAGCGTTTTAAACCCTGTCCCCTTCCTATTAAAAACCCCAAAAACACAGAACTGCCCCTCTTGGGGACAACTTTGCATAAACTCTGCTGGTTTGTTTCCAGTTCTCAGGAATGTGCTATAATAACAGGGCGCTAATGTCATACAAGGTCTACATTTTTTAGATTTTTCAGGTTTTTGGTGTTCTTTTCTACCATTTTGGGGTAATTAAGCCGGTGAGGGTTAACAGAGGACAATGGCCGCAGGGTTGGGACTAGGGAAACGCTTAAAGTGATGAGGAGCTTCTTGATTTTATCGGTAGGGTGCGTCAGCATGAAGCGCAGGACAGTTAATGACTTAATTATAAATCTTATAGGGGCAGATTAATCAAACTGGTGTAAAGTAGAACTGGCTTAGTTGCCCATAGCAGCCAATCAGATTCCACCTTTCATTTTTCAGAGATCTTTTTCTAAATAAAAGGAGGAATCTGATTGGCTGCTATGGACAACTAAGACAGTTCTCCTTTACACCAGTTTTGATAAATGACCCCCATATTCTTCTTTAAGTCCCAGCAGGAAAAACTGACAAAAATGGAGTTTTCTGTAAATCCTGTGACACTGAGAGGGGATTGTCTTGTGAATCAAGCTCCACCATGGAATGCACCGGGAACGAGAACAAGTGTGTCCTAATGACCAACGTGATGACAGAAGGTACAAATCCTCAGCACTTTGTATCAAACAAAACTAACTCCATAAACCTTAATACAAAATAATACACACCTCAGCTGCTGCAGAACCTCATAACACACACCTCAGCTGCTGCAGAACCTCATAACACACACCTCAGCTGCTGCAGAACCTCATAATACACACCTCAGCTGCTGCAGAACCTCATAACACACACCTCAGCTTCTGCAGAACCTCATAATACACACCTCAGCTGCTGCAGCACTCATAACACACCTCAGCTGCTGCAGAACCTCAAACACACACCTCAGCTGCTGCAGAACCTCATAATACACACCTCAGCTGCTGCAGAACCTCATAACACACACCTCAGCTGCTGCAGAACCTCATAATACACACCTCAGCTGCTGCAGAACCTCATAATACACACCTCAGCTGCTGCAGAACCTCATAATACACATCAGCTGCTGCAGAACCTCATATACACCTCAGCTGCTGCAGCACCTCATAATACACACCTCAGCTGCTGCAGAACCTCATAATACACACCTCAGCTGCTGCAGAACCTCATAATACACACCTCAGCTGCTGCAGCACCTCAAAACACACCTCAGCTGCTGTGCACCTCATAACACACTCAGCTGCTGCAGAACCTCATAATACACACCTCAGCTGCTGCAGAACCTCATAATACACACCTCAGCTGCTGCAGCATCATAATACACACCTCAGCTGCTGCAGAACCTCATAATACACACCTCAGCTGCTGCAGCACCTCAAAACACACCTCAGCTGCTGCTGAACCTCATAACACACACCTCAGCTGCTGCAGCACTCATAATACACACCTCAGCTGCTGCAGCACCTCATAATACACACCTCAGCTGCTGCAGAACCTCATAAACACACCTCAGCTGCTGCAGAACCTCATATACACACCTCAGCTGCTGCAGAACCTCATAATACACACCTCAGCTGCTGCCGAACCTCATATACACACCTCAGCTGCTGCAGAACCTCATAACACACACCTCAGCTGCTGCAGAACCTCATAATACACACCTCAGCTGCTGCAGAACCTCATAACACACACCTCAGCTGCTGCAGAACCTCATAATACACACTCAGCTGCTGCAGAACCTCATAATACACACCTCAGCTGCTGCAGAACCTCATAATACACACCTCAGCTGCTGCAGAACCTCATAAACACACCTCAGCTGCTGCAGAACCTCATAATACACACCTCAGCTGCTGCAGAACCTCATAATACACACCTCAGCTGCTGCAGAACCTCATAATCACACACCTCACGCTGCTGCAGAACCTCATAATACATCAACCTTCAGCTGCTGCAGAATCCTCATACATCACAACCCTCAGCTGCTGGCAGAACCTCATAATACACACCTCAGTGGGGGCTGTTGTTCCAGCACCTTCAAACACACTCAGCTGATGTGCACCTCATAACACACACCTAAGTGCTTGCAGAATCATCATAACCCCTAAGCTGATGCAGAAACCTCATAACCACACACATCAGCTGCTGCAGAACATCATAATACACACCTCAGCTGCTGCAGACCTCATAATACACACATCAGCTGC